>NC_135539.1:145788979-145826479 GCF_045843805.1 Urocitellus parryii | reverse complement strand
GCCATCATCGCATGTTCTCAGAGCACTGGTGCATGCACCGGTAAAGACGCGTCACAGGCACTGGTCACCATGATCCGAGGAGTCCTGGCTCATGCACACCGTCCTGCGGGTGCCCAGTGTACACACTGCCCTATGGGTGCCCAGTGTGCACATGGTCCTGCGGGTGCCCAGTGTACACACTGCCCTATGGGTGCCCAGTGTGCACATGGTCCTGCGGGTGCCCAGTGTACACACTGCCCTATGGGTGCCCAGTGTGCACATGGTCCTGCGGGTGCCCGGTGAGCACACTGTTCTGTGGGTGCCCAGTGTGCATGCTCTCCCAGGCGTGTCCCAAGCACTGGTCATCATGATCTGAGGAGTCCTGGCTCCTGCACACCATCCTGTGGGTGCCCAGTGTGCACACCATTGTTCCGGTGCCTGGTGTGAACACTGCAAATGCCCAGTGTGCACACCATCCAGGAGGTGCCCAGTGAGCACACTGTCTGGCAGGTGCCCAGTGAGCACACCATCCTGTAAGCACCCAGGGAGCACACCATCCTGTAAGCACCCAGTGTGCACACCATCCTGCGAGCACACCATCCTGCGAGCACCCAGCGTGCACACCGTCTGTGTGCACACCATGGTCCTGCGGGTGCCCCGTGTGCGCGCTCTCCCAGGGCTGTTTGGAATCCAGGCTTGTGCTTACCTGGCGACTTCATCCTTGCCTCTCAGTCTTATCTGAATTGAGGTAGAACCAATTAAATTCTTTCCAAGAGCTGATTTCTAACAGATATTGGGACAGGTAGGACAATGCTGTGCCTGGATTTGACACCAAAGAAGTGTCATCCACGCGTCAGCTGCAGCCAGGTGGCAGGGAGATCACGGTCTCCAGGACGGCAGCAGCACTTCCCTAATGACCTCACTGTTCCCTGGGGAGGAGGCTGCAGCCCCAGCTTGTGGAGCTGAGGGCCCTGGGGGCACAAGAGCCCTGGTCTTGTCAGGAGGGAGCAGCTGCAGCCATGTCGGCCCGAGGCCACGTCGTTATCTACCTTCCTTGCTATATCTGGCTCACTCAGCTGTCTCCCTGATGCACACTCTATCCCACATCCGCTTTGCAGAGAAACACGGACCAGGAGGCTTGTGACTGCTGCCGTCTACAGCCTGCATGTCTGGGGGAAGAGGGAAAAAACTAGGAACATTATAAATTTACACTTACACCCCAAACTGGCAGTTCTCAGCATAATGTCACAGAACTCGGGTAAATCATGATGGATCCTGAAGTTTATTCAAAGTATCTGTTACTAAAAATAAAGTACAGACACGTGCAAATAACTTACCTAAAAATAGAGTAGATAGAAAATCAGTCCAATAATAATACCACTCTCTCCCACTTTCATTCTGATATAAAGTCATGAGGTGGAGAGAAAGGAGCAGGTTTGAAGGGACCTCAGGGTGAGATGCAGAACTCCCTGCCACGTGCTTGCCAGCTGTGGGTGACGGCACACCACAGCAGGGCCTCAGCCAGGGGGGAGTGTGGGGACAGGGTGAGGGGCACACCACAGCAGGGCCTCAGCTGGGGGGAGAGCGGGGACAGGGTGAGGGGCACACCACAGCAGGGCTGCAGCCAGAGGGAGTGTGGGGACAGGGTGAGGGGCACACCACAGCAGGGCTGCAGCCAGGGGGAGAGTGGGGACAGGGTGAGGGGCACACCAGTGGTCCCGCTCTTCAGAAGAAAGCGTGAGCCTGGAAGCCTGTTGTGCTAAGGCACATAGCTCAGCTTGCGTGTGGATCGTGTTCCAAAGGTGTCTGTGACTTGGGTGTTCAGAAGTGACCACCTGATTTTTCCACAAGCCAAGGGCTCAAGGCTGACTTCAGCTAAACTTATCTTGGGTTTGATTTTAAAAGACTATTGAAATTTGTCCTTCTGTGGGGACCGATGTGATGCCCTGAGGAGGAGGAAGGGAGGAGCCAAGTGGTGGAGCGCCCATCAATCCACGGGTGGTCCTGACGTCCATCTGGCCAGGGATCTACAGTTACCCATGGAACAGGAAACCGTTGTGTTCTCTAGAAATGCTCCATGAGGATCGTCCACAAGGAAAGGAGGGCGGCAGAAAACAAGGCTTTCTTCTTCCAGCAGGCGGGGCCAAGAGGAGTACGGTGCCCCTCGGGCAGGAGCAGAGGATGGAGGAGCCGCTTGTGAGCTCGCGGAGCAACACGGCAGCTTCACAGAGGAAGCAGAGTTGGGGGAAGAGCTAGGCTGATGGGAGGCCTCAAGGGTCAGCGAGGAGCTTGGAGGAGCACAGGCATCATCTAGAGGGCCTCCCGGGCAGCCTCCTGTTGGGGCTTGGAGAAGCCCCTCTGGAGAACGCGGTAAGCTGGACGCCATCGGAGGCTGGAGCAGTGCCCAGGCTGGGCCCCTCTGGCCCTGCTCACAGCGAGGCCACAGAGGCCTCACCTTTCACATGATGTGAAATCCTCCTCCACGTGAGTAAGGGAACCTCCTTCGAGAGGGCTCAGTGTCTGGACGCTGGCGATTTTACAGGTCCCACCTCACCCAACTTGCCAAGACTCAAGAAAAGTGGATGTCCCATTTTTAGGATCTCGGTGTACATGCGTGGCATGGCAGGCTCCACCGGGCTGAAGACATTTCTTGTGCAGATTTGCAGAATGGCACAAGCGGTCAGTGAGTTTGGATCGACTCTGTTAGGTGGAGCTTACCATAACCTGGGACATAGGCCAGGCCAATATGGCAAGATGAAAAACTAAAACTTCTGGATGTTCTGCTGCCTGCCGCATTCACCCTGGTAATCAGGTAGAGAACCGGGCCAGAAGCCGTCACTCGACTCCAAATACAGTGACCGTTCTGCCATGAAAAAGAAAAATTTAAAAAGTTAGGCTAAAACAGAGGAACCGTGCACTCGGGGGAGACAGAAATTTCTCCCAGTTAGTGAGATTGGTGCAGGTTCAGAGCTGCCACCCTCTTTTCCACATGTGACCCCTGAAACGGGCCTGGAACCTGAACTGGCCGCCCAGTTCAACCCACACCCACTAGAGTGACCAAGGCCTCTCCACTCAGAAGCACTCGTGCCCAACAGTCATGACCTATGGCCAACTGACTGGATCCTCTGGGCCTTTCCACCACGTCCGACCTCCATCTGTTCCCAGGACCTGCCCGTGAACAGAAAATGACCCATCACATGAAGGAGCTCATGAGTGAAATTTCTATTTTGATCCAGCCAAACACTAAATGATCAAGACTTCAACAGGGAACTAATGTCATGTTAGTTGTGAATCAGTGTCTTAAGTGTGTGTTTGCTTTTATACCTCGGGATGCCACTGTGGTCCTCTGCAGCTGAGCTCCATCGGTGGCTCGGTTGATGGACAGCCTGGTGCAGTCTGACCAGATCGGCTAACATACCGAGACTCGTACAGACTTCGCCCAGACCCGTCGGGCAACGCTCAGCTTCCCCTTACGCAAGTCAGCGAATAGCACCTAACTTGAAAATTTGTCGACAATTAACTGAGCTCCTATTTGTGGAATTACCTAATACACCAAGAAAAAAGGGCCGCTCATAAATACATAGCTAGTCTTTAGGCTTTTTTTCTGGGAAAATAGAAGGTTGGTTCTGGAATTACAACCAGTTCTATCTGTGATCACCCTTTCCTGACCACACTACCGTGGAGCGCCGCGTCTCATTCCCATCCCGAATCCGGCTTGGTGGTGCCTGTGAGCCTGTTTCTTAGCTCCGGCTCCTCCCTTGCAGGGTCTGAGTGTCCACCAAACTGTACTTCCCTGTCCAGATCTATAAGAGACTGTTCCCCTGTGGGGAATCTGAGTGGGTGGACACTCATTACCGTTTAGACACGAGGTGGCCCCCAAAGCTCATGTGTGAGACGCTGCAGAAGGTTCACAGGTGACATGACTAGCTCATGAGGACTTTAACCAGTGAGTGGATTAATTAACTGTGACCGTAGGCAGCTAGGGTGTGGCTGGAGGAAGTGGGCCCCTGGGGATGTGCCATCACCTCCACCACGCCCTTCCACCCCTCCTGGGCCCAAAGCCATGGACTCAGCCATCAATGGACCAACCTTGAAACTGAGTCAGGATAAACTCTTCCCCCTGACTGCTCTGGTGGCTCTTCTAGTCACAGTGAGCTGGTGCTGGCCGACAGCCTCCTCCCAGGACCCACGCCTGGCATCGGCCACCCTGCCTTGCAGATCCAATGACCTACCTAGTTAAAACCTGTGTTCCAGTGGGCACACGTAATAGTGGGTAAACCGAGGAGATTATGGAGGGAAAGTCCAAGAAAACCAAGTTTTCAAAACCGTGTTCAAAGTTTAATCTCAAGCTGAATTCCACAAACACAAAAAACAAGAGAAGCCGGGAGAGTGCTCATCTTTCCCACCCGGTCCCCGTCCCATCCTTCACAGCCATGGGAGCCCTCCAGACAGACGGCAGCAGGCACATTCCATGTAAAAATCCTCGAATCCTCGTCCACCGAGGGCCACGGGACCAGGACTCCCACTTTGTACCCAACACACACCTTCCTGAACCTTCTCCAGCACTGAACCTGTCGCCCAGCTCACCCCCACTGCTGTCTGGACACGGGGTGCCCCCGCTGGGGCCAAGGACAGCAGGAACTCAGAGCCGGGAGGCATGGAGTCTAGGTGTCCCACGTCGGGCCACAGAGTTCTCCATCTGGATCTTTGGGTCGAGTGTGGAGGACGTGAATTAAAACTCTACTCTCGATGTCAATAGACCTAAGTTTTCAACTCAGGATATGCTGAAAAACAAAATGGGGGCTGGGGGTAGAGCTCGGTTGGTAGGGTGCTTTCTCGTATCATAAGGCCCTGGGTTTGATCCCCTGCACCAAAAGGAAAAAAATAAACATTAAAAAAAAAGAAAAAAAGAAAAAGAAAATGGGTAGGAGGCTGTGGTGGGCCCCGTGACCACCTTGAGGTTCTTCTAGGACTACAGCAGAGCCCCTGAGACCAGGGAGAGACCACTGCCCACACCTGACAGCTGGTCACCCTGGGAATTGTCCTGGCTGGCGTCAGCCACCTTGTCTGAGTGACACCCCCTCCCCCCGGACAGCGTGAGCACCTGCTGTAGGTCAGCCTGGAGCCGTCCAGCAGCCTTGCCTGGCTCGGCCAGTGCAGGCCTTCCATGGGGCGCCCTGTGAGACGGCCGAGCCTGGGGCTCAGCTGCTGGCTTCTCCTCACCGCTCTGCAGAGGCCCTGCTGGGCTGCTCCTCCCGCTCAGGCAGCTGCCCAGGGAAGGGGACCCAAGAAGGAGAGGCCCTATCCTCCTCCCGAGTGCTCTGATAGTCCCAGGGGGCCTCCCCCTTGGGGAAGGCGGGGGCCGGTACAGAGCACCCACCACGCGCGTCCCACTGTGCAGAACAGGGGCTGGTTCCACCCGCTCGCCCACAGCCAGCCTGCGCCCTGTGGAAAGAGGAGGAACCCCTACCTGATAAGATGTTCCCTTCTCAGCCACCGTCCCAAGTGCAGAACTTCAGGTGGCTGATTTGGGAGCTGAGCAGTCAGGTGCCCCCTGAAGACCCATGAGCCGTGGGTCGGGTGCAGCACCCACTGCACTGCCTGGTCAGTGGGGGACATCACAGGGCAGGGCTCACTGAAGGCACCACACTGGCCAAGTCCAGGTCTCAGGCCCACCAATGGTGACTGTGTGGTCTGGGGAGTTGCTCCACCTCGTCTCTGTATCCTGGTGTTTAAGATGGGCCTAGTGACAACTTGCCATCAGCAGTGACAGGTAACACACAGGAAGGAGTCCGCAGCCATCCAGGGACGGTGGGCTCCCAGGGAAGGCTCAGTGTCAGCCGTGCCTTGTCCACTGGTGGCCTTGCCTTTCCTTGCTGACCTGAGCACTCGCCTGCCTTGGGGCCTGCTACGTCTTTTTCTGCATCACTTACACAGAGTGGTCCTTCGGAGTCTCATTCACACAGTTCTTTCTTTCTCCTAGAATTAATATTCTTTCCTGGTCTTTAATGACTTTCATTCCTCTGCGGGGAGTGAGTCTCACGGACGGGGGGGGGGGGGGGGGGGGGGGGGGCCTCCCCCACTTACTGGTCTGCACAAACCCTCCCCCACTTACTGGTCTGCACAAACCCTCCCCCACTTACTGGTCTGCACAAACCCTCCCCCACTTACTGGTCTGCACAAACCCCCCCCCACTTACTGGTCTGCACAAACCCTCCCCCACTTACTGGTCTGCACAAACCCTCTCCCACTTACTGGTCTGCACAGGAGCTCGGTTCCGGACTTGCCCGCCTTTTCTGGAAAGGGCCTGCTAGTCGACATTTCAGGCTCCACAGGTCTGGAGATCTCTGTCGCAGTCACTCGACATGGCATTATAGCGTTGGGGACAATGTGTGAACAGATGTGCTGGCAGCGTTCCAGGACAAGGCTATCTTCAAAATAGGTGGCAGAAAACACTTAGCCTCCGGCGGCAGCTCGCTGGCGGCTCCTCCTCCTTTTCCTGGGAAACTGAAGTTTATTAAACTCACCAGGACAGACGACCATCAGCTTCATCTCATGGTTTCCTCTTGGCCCGTCTAATCATTGTTTGGCTTAGAATTGATTGATTGATGAGAAGTTTGGGAAGGGCAGGTTGGAAAGCCTTGGAGAAGTTGACTTAGGCCATGATGCCTGCAGAGCCGACCACGCCTGGGAATGCGTTAACAGGAGAGGACAGACCCCGCCACCCCGCGTCCCGCCCACCTCGGGAGGCATGTGTTCTCTCTGCTCCTGGGCACTTGCGAGACCCACTCCACTTGGAATCCCCTCGTCAGTATCCAGGCCCAGCGCCGGCTCTGGCACAGTTTTCTTCCTGTCTCTTGGTCCTCCGACACTCTAGGGGCTTGTCACATGGCTTCCTGGAGGGACATTCACAGGGAGCGGAGCTTAGTGCACATACCTCTTCTAGAGACTCATTAAGTCCTGTTCTTTAATCAAGAATTTTTTATGGTATAAACTCTAACAAAATAGCTGTAAACCATCCTATGAAGTGTCTTGTGAAGAGTCCTCTGTTCTCCGGAGAAGCACAGCAGCGTTCAGAACAAGCACTTAGAACCTTAGGAGACCTATAGCCTGGTCTCCGTGATGCTGTGTGGCTGTGTGACTCTGGGTAAGCTCTCTCAGCTGTGACTTGGTCCCCTCCTGTGTAAAACATATTAAATGTACAAAGCATCCCTCGGGGTGCCCTCTGTGTGCCGGCTACACAGCTGGCCAAGGCCAGGCGTCCGCCGCTTCCCGGTGGTCCTGCTGGAATCCTGGGACGTGACCACAGGGCCTGGACCCTCTTTTCTCCTTCCGAGCTCCGGCGCTCCTTTCGTCAGGTTGTCCTTGGTGGGAATTCTTTCCAGCCACTTCAGCATGGAAGTCAGGGGCTCGGAATGCTCGTGTGGCTCCTCGGTGACACTGGGGCCTGCTCTGGGAAGGAAGCATGCTCCAGGCCAGAGCTGCCGGCACCAGAGCTTTCCTCAGCCCCACGGGGCCTTCCAGGAGAGACCCAGGCCGTACCCGCTGGGACAGAGGCAGTCTCCACAGAGGGAGATCAGGAAGGGTGGGCTCTTCCCGAGTCGGGAGCCAGAGCAGGGAGCGGTGGCAGGGAAGCGAGAAGCTAAAGGGGAATAAGAGGAAGCAGAACCAACTGGGAATACAAAAGGCTTAATGGAGCAATGATTTAACCCAGGAGCCTTCGCAGGGAAGGCAGATTGAAATTCCACAGAGCTGCAATTCTCCTCTAAATGCCTGTGACTGCAGAGACTCCCCGGGGTGCCGCTGCCTCTGGAGAGCCCCAGCAAGAGGAGCTCCCCTACCCTCTGCAGGGGAGGCTTCCTGCTGGGACCTAGGACATCCCACACCAGTGGGAGCAAGGACGCAGCCGGCTTTCCAAAGAGGGACTCGGCAGGCCGGAGAACCAGGAACGGTCGCCCGGGCTGTTCCAGGCTGCGCAGGATCCGGAAGTCTCACCTTCACTGCAGTTGTCAAGGCAACCAAGCACCGAGAGAGAACCCCCGGACAAGCCGCGTGGGCCTCACCAGAGTCTTGCCTTTACCTGCTGACTGCCGTGGAAGAAGTGCCCTCGCCCGCCTGGCACTCCAGACCCGAGCCCAGGGCGCAGGACGCAGGAGCCGGGGAAGGCCCAGCCACCGACAGACTCTGCATGGGGCCTTTCACAGACCCCCGGGACCTGGGCCCCGGAGATTTCCCAAGCAGAGCAACCTTTACAGATAGTGTCGTTATTCACCATTCCTCCGATTTGGGGTTGGCGTCCCGTGAAGTCAGCCCTGTTCTGAAGACCCACCAGGCAAGGATCTTCAGAAAATGAAGAGTCTCGTCTGCTTGTTTGTTTGCTTCCAAAACAGACCTGTGCTTCCTGAGTTGTGAGTTTGGACATCATCAACATTCTCACTGAAATGGGCCCAAGAGCCTGGATCCATGTCCTACAGAGCAGAGTCTCAGGACAGCAGCCTGCCAACAAGAGGAAGTACCCTCACCCTTGCAGGAACCAGCCTGTGGGATCCCAGGGCCCTCATAGAGGTGCAGGTCAATGGACACCCAAGTCTCCTGTGTGCAAAGGACCTAAGCCATCCTGCCATACAGGGCCATGCTCGATGACTCCCCATACCTGACACAGAATAAATGCTGGGTAAATTGTCGTTACACTGTATGGTTTAAGGAGTCAGAACAAGAAAACTGTTCGTGTTTGTAGAAATACGATTCTTTTTTCTAATATTTTCACTCTGCAGTTGGTGAAGTCTACAAAGGCGGGGCCCGTGGTGACAAAGGACATCTGCCTTCACCTGGCAGGGAATCCCTGCACAGCCTGCCCTGGGGCCGGAGGGGCTCTCTGCAGCCTGAGGGAGCAGAGCCTTGCGGCCCTCCTGGGTATGGCACAAGAGCCAAAGATCCACCCTGTTAATTCATCTCAATGTGGGGAAGAGACTAGGAAAACTTTGCTACAAATTACATGTTAAAAGCAGGTGATTTCTTTTAATTCAACTATGTGGTCTAGACATGAACTGGAAATGCCATAAAAAGATGCAATTAGTTACATGCCCTGGTTCCAAGGACAGGGGCCTTGCAGACCCTCGCAGAGCTCCCCACTGTCACTGTGTCCACTGTGAGAGCAGAAGCCACACCCCTCCCAGCAGAGGCCTCTGGGTTTCATTTCTCTTTTGGTTGCGGGTCCTCTCTCCTCGGTAGACTGCAAGTTCCTAAGGAGCAGCGATGGCGTCCAATCCACCCTGGCAGCCTCCTCGCCGGCTTCCTGATATGCCCTTTACCCATGAGTCCACCCGCTGCCCATGAGGCCAGGTCTGTGCCGAAGCCTCGGGCGCCAGGAGGAGAGTGTGGATGGGGTCCGCTTCGCGGTACCTGCTTTCCACAAGGGGGACACGTCAACTAGGGGCGGGAGTCTCCTGGAGGGCAGCCCGCTTGGGCACTGCGCCAGTGGCAGCAGCTTCGTGTACAGAGGGGCCTGTGGACCGCCGAGCGCCTGAGGACGTCCTCTACGTCCCTCATCGAGTGCTCCCCGGGCCTCAGCCCTGTGTCCTGCTGTCACCATCCCAGTGACAGAGGAAGCTCCAGGACCAGAAGAGATTCAGTGACGCCGCCGAGGGCCCCCGCCAGCCGGGCTCTCGGTCCTGTGTTTTCTGGAAGGACACAGACCCGCGGGGAAGGAGCTCCTGTAGAGACAGCAGTGAAACCGAGGCCTGAGGGAGGAGGGCTGTGGAACTGTAAAGCCCAGGACAGTGTCTGGAGAGGGCTCAGCAGCGGAGGCGCAGGGGACCTCGGTGGCTCTCAGGGGGTGCTGCTGCATGGAAAGGTGAGGCCAAGGCTGAAGCGCAGGGCCACTGCAGCCTTCTCGGGTGGGCCCAGGCTCTGCGTCTCTTCCTGGAGCCCTTTCCCATCAAGGAAGGTGACTGCTGAATACACGCACACCTCTGGCTCGGCCGCGGGTCTCCTCGTCCCCGGGACCCTCCAGTGCCGTCTGTGAGAGGCCCCTGGAGGGGTGGAGAGACTACTGCGGCCAGAACTCAGGGGCTGAGGTTTGGCTGGGTCCTTCCTGGTGGGCGTGGTGGGCAGAGGCAGCTGGGGTGGTAAAGGGCGAAGGCCTGGGAGCCAGACACACCAGGGAACCAGCCGCAGTGCTGCTGTCCAGGGTCCATGGCGGGACAGGAGGCCCTGCCTTCCCCAGGGGCTAGCTGCAAGGTGAAGCTGGGCGTGGCTCTTACCACGCAGCGAGGAGGCCAGGTGAGCTCTCCAGGGCAACAGGAGCATGGTGCTGGCTGCAGAGGAGATTCCCCGGGTGGCTCTGCCCACCTCTGCCCTTGCTGGCCAGTGGTTAATGAGCACGATGGCGAAGGACAGGCCCCTTTGGCACGAGGGCTGTGTGGCCTGTGGAGTGGCTGCGGTGGGGAGAGTGAGGAAGCAGGTGGCCCACCGCCTCTTCCACCCTCTGCAATGCTTGGGCCCCGGGACTCCTGTGCCACCCTCTCTGGATTTCCCAGGCTTCAGTGTGGCTTCCATCCTACCCGAACTTCAAGTGCATTTATGGGGTGCCCACCAGGTGTCATCAATCGAACAGAAATTACTCTGCTCGACGCTCCCGGCCTCAGGGGACACACCTCCCCGTTCTCGAAGCCGCTCTTGGTTTGTGCCCACGTCTGTTCTTTAACTCCTGGAACCCCAGGCCCGAAGTCCCCTCACCCCTGGAAGTTCACAGAGCCCCGCTGGTAGCTATGGAGAAAGACAAGGGAGCAGCAGGGCCTGCCTCTCTCCCCGCTCAGGAGCCGGGGCTTGGTTCTGTGGCTCCGCCTTCATCTGCAGGACCACCACGGGCCACTCCTCCAGACAGGGTTCTCAGGGTGTGACGCAACACCGGAGGGGTCCAGGTAACCGCAGACTTCATGTGAATCAGAAATGAACCTGGGTGTGTTAAGCCACGAAGATCTAGAGTGGCTTCCGTGGCAGCATGGCCTGTCACAGGGTGCTGGCTGTGACATCAGATCAGGAACCTGGGACTCACATTGAAACCATTCCTGTCTGAATCCCAACCATGCTCTCCTCTTCTCAGCCTTCCGTCTCTGCGATCAATACCGGGGGCATCAACTGGAATCGAGGAAAGGCTGCTGGGCTTGTGGTTTCCAGATGTCTGTCCACGGGCACTCGGCTCTGCTGTCCTGGGAGTGTGGCCACCAGGCACCCGAGGGCAGGAGCAGGTGGCAGAAGAGGCCAGGAAGCATGGTGGCCAGGAAGCAGAGAGGAAGAGGGAGGACCGGGGTCCCAAGAGCCCCTGCACAGGCAGGCCCCCGGCAACCTACATCCTCCCGCCGAGCCCCACCTCTCCAAGCACCAGGTGCCACAGCTGGCCGCAGAGCCTTCAGCCCTGGGAAGTCAGGGGCCGCTGGTCCACCAGCAGACACTCCCGATGGAGGCATCGGTCAGACAGGTGCATCAGGAAGAGCTGGACACCAGCATGGGGCAGGAAAAGGTGAACCCCAAGAGCGGATGCCGGGATTCCAGACTTGGGAATGCAGCAGGCTTGGGGAGGAGACCCTCTGGAGGGCAGCTGCCTCAAGTGCACGGTCTCCGGCAGGGTGGTGACAGGACATGGTGGTCGTAGAGAGCAAGGTCAGGGAGTCACTGGGGGAGCTCTCAGAACAGAGCCCTGCCCCCACAGAGGCAGGCCCAGAGCCCCCCGGGGTGAGCCAGCCCTCAGAACACCGCATCAGCAGGGTCTGAGCCAGTCCCCGGGCTCCGTGCCCATCCAGCCTGGTGGGTCGCCCCTTCCTGAGGCCGAGATGAGCGTGACAAACCTTGTCTCCCTCCTGCCTCAGTTGTTCAGAGAGGGGGTGGATGCAGCTCTTTCTGGACCTGTGGCTCTGTGTGATGTTTAATGTTATGACCAAGAGAAAGCATTCACCTGCAGACAATGGTGCAGACATTGGGTAGCAAGAGAGTGCTCACTGGGCTCCGACAGGGCAGTGCGAGGCTCTGGACAGGCCACCCCAGGATGTGTGCAGAGACAGGCGGTCACAACAAGCGCTCCAGAGCCCCTGGAACAGTAGGTTAGGAATAGGACTTGACCTGCAGTGGGCGAGAGGCCCAGGCTGTGCACTAACCCAAAATAAAAGTTCAAGGCCAGAACACAGCCCGTCCGAGCCAGCAGGAGAGATTTATGACCTACTGTAGGATGTGGAGACGTTATTTACCATCAACGTATGTGCCTGCTGGTGCCCCCCGGGAGCTACCAGTGCTGCCTCACACCATGGAGCTGGTCAGCCTGGCAGACAGACAGGCTGTCTGCACCCTGTGAGGAGGCAGTGAACCCAGAGGTACCTTCCCTCTCTCTGGAATCGGTGCCAGTTACTCCAGTTCTGGGGGCTGACCCAGAGATGGGGATTCGCAGCGAAAGGCAGGTTGGCTGGAATTAGACCATAACAGCCTTCCTCCATAGTTCTCATGTGAAACTTCCCACAACAGCTTCCTTCTGCAATTCACCTTTAAAGAACATCTTTACAGAGCAGCTTGGGGTTATCTGCACATTTACTATCCAGCTTCCTCCACACCTTTCTTCTTCTTTGAACAATTTTTAATGTATTCTAATTAGTTTTACATGACAGCAGGATGCTGTCATTTCTTCGAACACTGATACAAATGGAATGTCCATAAAGGTAAGCCACTAGTCTAGATGGTGTTAGGCCACTCACGGTTTAAACCAAGTGATTACGCCATGGGATCTAGGAGTGCAAATTGAGAAGATAGAGTGTGAGATAGTTCCTTTCTAAATAATGTGGAATAGACCCTTCCTTGTCCTCAGGGACTCCTCCTGGGTGGCAAGAGACAGCTATTCTTTGATGAGAAATTTACAATCCAGTCCTCTCTCTTATTCCCATCAGTCGGATGAGTTTGACAGAACCTCTCACTCAACACCTCCCCGTCTCCCGACGCCAACAGCACCACAGCACACAGGGTCCCACTCCCTCAGACAATCCGTAAGACCACCCACCGCTAGGCCAGGCAGCTCCCCGCCTCACCCAGTCCACCCTGAAAGGTCCCTTGCCCCTCGCAGGACTGGAGTTACAGGCCTGCTGGCCACTGGCTCAGCCTGCTGCTCAGGGGAGGGGTCCACCTATGGTGTGGCCCCTGTCTTGGGGCTCAGTCTGCCTGCTCTCTGATGGGCTGCAGCAGGCTCTCCAAGAGGCCCAAGCCCAGACCCAGGGCTGCTGGCCAGCTGGGGTCCCCTGTACACTTGGTCCTTCAGGGAAGGCACAGTGCCACAGATTTAGTCAGTGAAGGCACACTGGTCTCTACCAGGGCCAACGGTGAACCTTGGTCTTGTCAAGTCTCCTGCTGTCACCAAACGGAAGGAGGAGGGAGGACCTTGCCTCTCTCCCAGGCGCTGTTCCCCTTCAAGGGGCAGACAGTGAACCCCCGGCGTGGAAGGTCCCCGGCAATCGCCCTGGGTGTGTGTCCGAGGAGCCTGTGCCCCTCACCAGGCTGTCACCCTGCTGCCTGGGTTGCGCTGAGGCCATGGCTGCTGGTTCCGAGAGCTCCCGCTTTCCCAGGTTGATCTTCCCACAGATGTTCCCGAGAAGATACTGGGAGCTGGGTTCTGGCGTCGGGGAACACAGGTGCCGCTGCCTTCCTGAACCTCACACTGGAGTGTTGGCAAGCGATATCCCAGCAGTGACCCGGGTCGCAGGCTGTGGACAGGGATGTGGTGCCGTGGGAGACAGCAGCCAGGAGCCGCTGCACGGGAGGAGCAGCGGGAGGCTTCCCAGGAGCAAGGAACTTGGGGGGGCACAGAATAGAGCAGAGACCTGGGGCTGACTGCGGTGAAGACGTGGAGGGAGGAGAGCCTGGCGGCGCTGATGCGGGCGCTGGGAGGTGGTCAGCCCAGCAGCAGCCGGCCTTGCGCAGCCTGGCCCCCGAGCACCTCCTTCTCTCTCTGTTTGTGTCACATCTCCGTCACGAGGGGCCAGATCTTTCCTTGCTCTCGGTTCTGTGCCGTCCCTCTCCCCAGCAGGAGCAGAGAGCCTGGCCGGCCGTGTGCTGAGGACTGAGGGTGAGGCAGAGGAGGACACAGGAGGAGCCGTGGGGACCAGACCTCGAGGGCCGGATTCTGAGTGACGTGTGGGCCCTTCCGGCAGCACAGAGGGAGCCGGTCAGGATGCTAGAGCTAGCCAGTGGCCTGCTCCGTGGTGGCCACACGTCCGTCTCAGAACGTCTTCTATGGATTTTTACCACGTCATCTATTAATTACCTAATTACATCGTCTAATTATGGGATTCTTCATGTATTTGCACTGATTACGTAATTGGGGACAATTACACTAATTGGGTTAATGAGACAGGATAACAGACTATAAATTGCTTTAAAGGGACACTGGGAGGGAGGGCTGGCAGGCCAGACCCTTTGGAGTTGGGTCAGGATCCACTGGCAGCTCAGAGAGCCCCTCTCCCCCATCCTGGTCCTGACCTTTCAGATCTGTTCAAGAGAACCATGTGGAGGGATTAGCAAAGCGTCTGGCCAAGACCAGGGGGCCAGGACGGAGGTGTGGGCAGGCAGTGACAGCGGGATCCCCGCTGTGCGGACAGAATGACACCTGCCACCCAGATGCCCGTGCCCTAGAGCATGCCCACCCTGTTCCCAGAGGGAGGCTGCAGGTGTGTTAAGGCGAGGCCTTAGAGGGGAGGTTGCCTGGGTTGTTAAACAACAGGTCTTCCCTGACCACCTCCGCTGAGCGGCAAGACGTGACCACCCCAGGTTCAGGGTGAGGCCGAGGACGGCTGGTTTAAAACATGGGTGCCCCAGGCAAAGATCCTCTGGAAGCCAGGAGCATGGCCAGCAGACGGCCAGGAGGAAAAGAGCGCCCGGTCCCTCAGCAGGCGGAGCTCAGGTCCGCGTCCTGGACATGAGAAAGTGGACTCTGCCCTGGGCCTAGAGCAGGAGCGCAGCTCTCCCAGCCCCTCGCTCAGCCTGGCCGGCCCCAGGTCAGACTTGTGACCAGCAGAAGGGCGGGTGACGGGTGGCCGTTGTTCAAGACCCCAGGCCTGTGGAAACCTGTTGTCGCAGCAGTGGGGAAGGGCGGCACCGTGCGCTCTTCCTCCTTCCCAGCCGCTCCCCTCCTTCAGGCCAGCGACTGCCACGCGGCTTCCTGCCGCCCCCGCCCTGATCAGAGCCCGTTTCTAGGAAGGTCTGGCAGCAGTCTTATCCCCACAGGACAGGGATCAGGGTCACTGCTCTGTGACATCTGGGTTTCCGTTTAGCTCTCATCATATCATAAAACAAAAATTTGTCCATGAAAGCAGAGAGCTTGATCTTTATAGGTAGGTCCATGTCATTTCAGAGCCCAGGTCAGTGTCTGCCAGCTCACAGGCAAGAGTGGGAAGGGACACTGGGTGACGTGAGCCTCAGCTCCCTACAGTGAGCCAGGGGTGACAGCATCGCCTGTCAGGTGGCTGGCATCGGGCCATGAGGCACCCACGTGAGGCCTGGTCACTGCCTCACCCACAGGCGGCACTCTGTGAGCATCCTTCCTTCCTCTGGAGAGAGGCTGAGCCACCAGTGACCACCATGGAGAAGCCCCGGCCGTTCCACGAGGCAAAGCCAAACACAGGCGGAGCTGTCTGACGTGGCCACAGAACCAACAGTGGAACTAGGAAGAATGAGGTCTGGCCTCCAGGAGGCTGGCTTGAGGAGGCCCCTCAGTGTTACTGCTCTGACCATTGGACAGCAAGGAAGGGGCATCTGCAGAGGAGCCCAGTGGCTTACTCCTGCACTTTCTGCCATGGTCAGCTCGCTGTAGAGACTCAAGAGAGGGGGGTCAGCTGGGTGCCTGGATTTCTATCTGTGATCCAAGGCCATTTTGAAAACCCTGACTGAGAGGGCCTGAGAGGGGTTGTGCTGGTAGAGGGAGGTTAGCAGTCCTGCAGAAAGCCCAGGAGAACAGCCTGAGCCACAGCTGCTGCGGACAAAGCCCTCAGCAAGCCTCCTGTGTGTCAGATCATTTGATCCTCCAACAACCCTCTGGGCCAGGTGGGCCCACGCTCTCCTCTGCACTTAGGAGACACAGAAAAAGTCCTCCCGTGACTGTCCCCATGGGGAGGCCACCGGCTGGCCCCTCAGTCCACACTCCCTGATTCCAGCTTGGAGCTCGGCCTCTCCAGGAGCAGCCGGCTGTCCGCTCTGGATGTCCCCACGGCAGTCTGGAGCCGGGGAAGGTGGACAGGCCCCAATCTTCACACCAGCTGACCCCAGAGTGGATCTTCAGCTTTGGCCCAGCCCAGGGAGTCAGCAGTTCTTGGGCCCAACCTCTAGCACCGGGTTTTAGCTCAGTTGCTCCCTAGAGGCACAGTCTTGGAGATGGACCTGCTTAACGCAGTCGCCACTGGTAGAACTCGTGTGGGGTCTTTGAGGTGAAGAGGGGCTCACACATCCCTGGGAGACCCCCATGAGATCTGGTGTGAGCCCACGTGGCACTGTCCACAGCAGCTGAGCTGGCATGATTAGAAGGAGGCCCAGGCGCCCTCCTCCAGCCTCCACGGTGAGCTTGACCTGACGTCAGATCTGGGCCCTGTCCCTGAATCAGGATATGGATGGCGTCACTGTGCCTGGACTTCAGGTGGCTGTGCAAGGTGCACCTGTTAGTTGTGCCCATGGTGTGAACTCCCAGCTGGCATTGTTTCTGGCATGGTCTTGCCCTGTGTAGACCAAGGATGGTGATATTCAGTACGCGGACATGGCTGGTGTCCCTGCACTCTGAAGGGTTATCCTGAGGGGCCTGGGAACTGAGGCCTGTGAAAACTTCTGCATGAGATCTGCTCTCTGATTCGGCTCCACCTCTCCTGGGGGTCTTCAGGGGACCTGGGACTGGAGAGAATTGTCATGAACTCCTTTTAGGAAATCCGAGTAGGAAAAGTGGAGATTAAAATGTCACAGCACAGGAAGAGAGAGAGCCCAGGTCCCCCCATTACTGAACGTGCCCCAGGGTTCTGTGACCACCGAGCGCAGGCTCATCTCCGTCTGACCTTCCCTGCTGGCCCTGTGTGTGCCCTGCACACAGCACGTGCTCGGCCAGCTTTCCCTGAGAAGGAGAAGCCATGAGCCTGAAGACCACGGGGTCGGGTGGAGGCTCTAGATGGAGACTTGGCCCGCCTTTGCCCCCTCTCCAGCTCCCAGATGCCAGGCTGGTGGGAGCCCGGCTTCCCTGGGTCCCAGAATTCGAGTGGCTGTCGGTCGGCCACGCCTGGCTCTGCCCACAGCCATCTCTCTGGAGCCACGCTGGCCCTCATCACTGCTCCTGGCAGAGTGGCCCTCTGGGCGGCCTTGCTGCGCTTCCTGGTGTCAGAGCGCGGACACCTCGGCTTCATTAGCAGTGCTGGCTACCTCCTGTGGCAGGACGGAACAGAACCATCTCACTTCCCACTGACTGGGCAGGGAGAGGGCTTCGGAGCCAGAGAGGGGAAAATCCATCACAGTCTCTGAGACAAACCCAGGTCACCCTGCGAAGAGCTGTGCCCATACAGATGTGCTGTTGGAACAGATGTTCCTGCAGACAAGCCTAGATTGTTAACAAGATTGCCATCTCCCCGGGGACAGCTTGCTTGGTAAGTGGCTTTCTATCCTGCTTGGGTTTGGTTTTCGGAAGGTGAGGGAGAGGAGGTCCATTTGGGGCAGACATGTCTGCTCCCGTCCTCCACCCGCTCCTGCTGTCTAGACAGAGCTGGAGGACATGGACAGAGCTGCCGTCCTAACAGGGAGGCCATGTGCAGATGGCCCGGCTGCCCACCACGGACTCTCACTCGTCAGGGCAAAGGGAACCTTTCAGACCATTTCCCTGGGGTCTCGGAGTTCTGAGTCACTGCTCGAAGGGCTCGGGGTGTGAAGGGAGCTGGAAAGTGAATGTGTGTCCCCTCCTAATTCCTAGGGTGAGATGAGCCCTGATGGTGGGATTTGCAGGAGGGTATTTACAAGCTCTTAGGTCAGGAAGCCAGAGCTCTGGAGGGTGGACCAGTGTCCTCCTGGGAAGAAGCTCTGGAGCAGGCCACTCTCTTGGTCAGGTGGGGAGCAGGGAGACCTTGGCAGGCTGCAGCCCAGGGGAGGCCACTCTCTTGGTCAGGAGGGGAGCAGGGAGACCTCGGCAGGCTGCAGCCCAGGGGAGGCCACTCTCTTGGTCAGGAGGGGAGCAGGGAGACCTTGGCAGGCTGCAGCCCAGGAGAGGCCTCTCTCTTGGTCAGGTGGGGAGCAGGGAGACCTTGGCAGGCTGCAGCCCAGGGGAGGCCTCTCTCTTGGTCAGGAGGGGAGCAGGGAGACCTCGGCAGGCTGCAGCCCAGGAGAGGCCTCTCTCTTGGTCAGGTGGGGAGCAGGGAGACCTCGGCAGGCTGCAGCCCAGGGGAGGCCTCTCTCTTGGTCAGGAGGGGAGCAGGGAGACCTCGGCAGGCTGCAGCCCAGGAGAGGCCTCTCTCTTGGTCAGGAGGGGAGCAGGGAGACCTCGGCAGGCTGCAGCCCAGGGGAGGCCTCTCTCTTGGTCAGGTGGGGAGCAGGGAGACCTTGGCAGGCTGCAGCCCAGGGGAGGCCACTCTCTTGGTCAGGAGGGGAGCAGGGAGACCTCGGCAGGCTGCAGCCCAGGGGAGGCCACTCTCTTGGTCAGGAGGGGAGCAGGGAGACCTTGGCAGGCTGCAGCCCAGGAGAGGCCTCTCTCTTGGTCAGGAGGGGAGCAGGGAGACCTTGGCAGGCTGCAGCCCAGGAGAGGCCTCTCTCTTGGTCAGGAGGGGAGCAGGGAGACCTCGGCAGGCTGCAGCCCAGGAGAGGCCTCTCTCTTGGTCAGGAGGGGAGCAGGGAGACCTCGGCAGGCTGCAGCCCAGGAGAGGCCTCTCTCTTGGTCAGGAGGGGAGCAGGGAGACCTCGGCAGGCTGCAGCCCAGGAGAGGCCTCTCTCTTGGTCAGGAGGGGAGCAGGGAGACCTCGGCAGGCTGCAGCCCAGGGGAGGCCACTCTCTTGGTCAGGTGGGGAGCAGGGAGACCTCGGCAGGCTGCAGCCCAGGGGAGGCCACTCTCTTGGTCAGGAGGGGAGCAGGGAGACCTCGGCAGGCTGCAGCCCAGGGGAGGGCCCTTGAACGAAGCTGATAACACTGCAGCCAGTCTCAGGCTTCCAGCCCCAGAACCGTGAGGAACTAAGCTCCTTGCTTATGAGCTGCTTGGTCTGGCGTTTTGTTAGCAGCTCGGATGGACTTACCTGGGAGGAGCAGAGCAGCACCGTGGTGAGTCTGGTCAGCCCTCTGTCTCTTGCCACCAGGACTTAACTGCCATATGGGAATTATAAGGTGCATTTCAAAAAGGTGCCCATGGTAAAAGTATTTCAAAGCTGAATCTAAGCCCTGTGTTCAGGGGTTGTCACTGTTCCCCAGGCTGCGCTCACGCCCCACCCCACAGGCACGTGGCTGGGTGGCCCTCCTCCTGCACAGGCGGACCCCGTCCTGCAGGGCCCCATGCTCCTCACAGCACGCCCGACCTCTCTCCTGGCTTCAGTGTCTCCTTGGCTGAATCATCAGTCACATGTGAACACCTTCTAGTAAGAAAAAGAGAATCTCCTTGGACCACACCCTACCCCCTCTCCTAAAGCTCTGCCCTCCCTGTACAACAAAACTCTTCAGAAGGACGTCCAGGACCAGAGGGAAAGCGGGGTGCTGGGGAAAACCTGTTCAAACTGTGTTCTGTGCCTGTGCAAACATGTCACAACTTGTCCTATAGCTGTGTGCAATTATGACGCACTAATAGAAGCAGAGGGAGGGAGGGAAGGGGGAGGGAGGGGGAGGGAGGGGGAGGGAGGAGGGAGGGAGAGGGAGAGAGGGAAGGAAAGGAAGGGAGGGAGGGAGGGAAGGGGGAGGGAGGGGGAGGGAGGGGGAGGGAGGAGGGAGGGAGAGGGAGAGAGGGAAGGAAAGGAAGGGAGGGAGGGAGGGAGGGGGAAGGGAGGGGGAGGAAGGAGGGAGGGAGGGAGGGAGGGGGGAAGGGAGGGGGAGGAAGGAGGGAGGGAGGGGGGAAGGGAGGGGGAGGAAGGAGGGAGGGAGGGAGGGGGAAGGGAGGGGGAGGAAGGAGGGAGGGAGGGGGGAAGGGAGGGGGAGGAAGGAGGGAGGGAGGGGGGAAGGGAGGGGGAGGAAGGAGGGAGGGAGGGGGGAAGGGAGGGGGAGGAAGGAGGGAGGGAGGGAGGGAGGGGGGAAGGGAGGGGGAGGAAGGAGGGAGGGAGGGAGGGAGGGAAGGAAAGGAAGGGAGTGAGGGAGGGGGAAGGGAGGGGGAGGAAGGAGGGAGGGAGGGAGGGAGGGAGGGGGAAGGGAGGGGGAGGAAGGAGGGAGGGAGGGAGAGAGGGAAGGAAAGGAAGGGAGGGAGGGAGAGAGGGAAGGAAAGGAAGGGAGGGAGGGAGGGGAAGGGAGGGGAGGAAGGAGGGAGGGAGGGAGAGAGGGAAGGAAAGGAAGGGAGGGAGGGAGGGGGGAAGGGAGGGGGAGGGAGGAGGGAGGGAGGGAGAGAGGGAAGGAAAGGAAGGGAGGGAGGGAGGGGGAAGGGAGGGGGAGGGAGGAGGGAGGGAGGGAGAGAGGGAAGGAAAGGAAGGGAGGGAGGGAGGGGGGAAGGGAGGGGGAGGAAGGAGGGAGGGAGGGAGGGAGAGAGGGAAGGAAAGGAAGGGAGGGAGGGAGGGGGGAAGGGAGGGGGAGGGAGGAGGGAGGGAGGGAGAGAGGGAAGGAAAGGAAGGGAGGGAGGGAGAGAGGGAAGGAAAGGAAGGGAGGGAGGGAGGGGAAGGGAGGGGGAGGAAGGAGGGAGAGAGGGAGAGAGGGAAGGAAAGGAAGGGAGGGAGGGAGAGAGGGAAGGAAAGGAAGGGAGGGAGGGAGGGGGAAGGGAGGGGGAGGAAGGAGGGAGGGAGGGAGAGAGGGAAGGAAGGAAGGGAGGGAGGGAGGGGGGAAGGGAGAGGGAGGAAGGAGGGAGGGAGGGAGAGAGGGAAGGAAAAGGGAGAGGGAGGGGGAGAGACAGAGGAAGGAGAAAGAAATGAAGGAGGGAAGGAAGGAAGGGGAGAAGGAGGGAGCTCTGTTTAAGGGCAGGCAGGGCACGTCCCACTCTGAGGCTGGGCTCCCTTCTTTCCTGGCTGTTCTGTCCAGGCCCTGAGCAACCCAGACTGGGCCCCCCCATGAGAGAGGGGGTCCTCCTCAGTTCACTGACTCTTCAGAACACCCTCTCACACACTGCCCAACACACCTTATCTGCGGAGGTCCCCTGGCCCATCGAGCTCCCATTCGGATCCCCGTCTGGCTTCACTGTGGCCGTCAAGAGCATGTCGTGTTTAGGGAGGGCTTTTCCTGTGAGTTCCCGGGCAGATGTCCCTCCTCGCTTCCTACCTGCCCTGCTCTGCCCCTCTCCCTTTCTCCCCTCTTCCTCTTCCCAGTTCTGGTTGCTGAGATGCTTCTGAACCTCGGCTCTGCCCCTTCTTGTTTTCCAGGTGTGACTACCCCAAGGTAGCCTTGCCTCACCCCAGAGATCACCTGAGTTCTGGTCCCTCTCAGCTCCGCATCCCCAGCTCCACGGTCTGTGTCCTTCCACAGCTGCTCGACCACTTGAGATGTCAACTCGGATATCGGATACGTAAATGGCCTCTGCAGCTCAGCAGGCCCCACACTGAGCTCTGGACCGCTCTCCACCTCCAAACACGCTCCTTGAACAATCCAGAATAGAGGCTGGCAAGAAGGGGCCAGGCCAATTCTAGAGCCCCCATGGTATCCTGTTCTACCCTGTACCACCCACACGGAATCTGCCAGCAAGTCCTGTTGGCTTGACCTTCAAAACACACCGAGACACAATGCCCCTCCCGGTCTTCCTCCTCAGCCTCTGGTCTGAAGCGCCCTCTCCCTCACAGGGCCTGCTGCCACGGCTTCCAAACTGTGACTCCTGCGTCACAGCGCTCACTGGTCAAGAGCTGGTGTCCCCTGCCTCACAACACTCACCTGGTCAAGACCTGCCTGGGGCTCCCAAATCACAGAAGCATGGGGAATCCTCATTGTGGCTACAAAGTCCCCTGGACTCCAGCTCCACATTGACCTCCATTGTGCTCCTTCTGACCCTCCAGGATCCTCCATGGGCCCAGGGGACCTGCTCTGCAGACAGGCAACCCCTCGACTCGCCACCAAACCTGGCCTCACACCTCCAAAGCTGACCTCACACCGTGCAGGAAAACTCTGCATCAGGACCAGCCTCACAAAGGGATAAGCATGTCCCCTCTGGCCCCGATGTAGTGGGCAAGCTTCATCCTCAGCCTGGTAAATGCCACAGCCACAGGAATGACCAGCCCAATCTGGTCAGCACCTGAGAATTTTCTTCCCCGCAGCCGCTTGGCATTTTCTCCCTCGCAGTTTCCCCAAGATGGCCACGTGCCTGCTCTCGGGACTCCTGACTCCTGGGCTGGGCTGCCTGTGGGTCTGAGGACTTCTCCAGAGCTGGCCTGGTTTGGGAAGGAAGCTGGCTTAGGTGCTCTGGCCTCCCCAGTCACCATCTTGTAGCTCACAGCCTGGCTCTTCCGACCTGGTCTTGGGCCCTTGTGACCTCAAGGTGAGTGACTTCTCCTCTGACGGTCTCTTTCCCACAAGCCACCAGGCTTGGCCCTGAGGTTGGAGACTCAGTCGTCCATCTCACGTCATACTCCTGACACGCAAACCGCTTTGCATCCTGAAGCCGCTCACACCTGGGTGATCTCCGCCACCCTGCTGGCCAGGGCTCTCCGGCACTGTTGCCAGTTCAGAAGACACAGATGGGGTGTTGCCTGGGGTGGGGCCGTCCTTGGCCACTGGAAACAAACTGTCTGCCTGGAATTAAAACTGTCCCTGTGCCCTATGACAGGCACAGGACTCAGGCCAAATTCAAGCTCAGGCCTCAATTCAGTTCCCTTAAAAGTCAGGCTCAAATGTGTGCTTGTCCACCTGCGGGGCACATAGGACTTTTTACCTGTGCCTTGCCACTGGGAATCTCCCAGGCAGAAACAAGTTCAGCCGTCAAACCCAGTTAATGACTTGGATATTGAAATGTGGGAATCTAGCTGGCAGTCATCAAATTAGACAGCAGTAACAAAGAAATAAAGGAAATAAGTATCTGGAGGAGCCCGTATAATTGCAATATAAATTAAAAACAAATCTTCACCAGCACGGATCTCAGAGTGGAATACTGAGGATGAGATCATGGCCCTTCGCGAGCCTCGCCTGACCTGGACACGAGTCATCCAGCCCACCTCCAGGAGGCTGTCAGTCGCCATCACTCCCAGGACGCAGCGGGAAACTGCGGCATCTTCCAAGGTGGGGTGCCTTATTCAGAGCCACATGGCACACTGGGGGCAAAATCAGAGTCACAGCCAGTCACAGCCAACCGATCTGTGGTTGTGGAGTGTTATGTCCAGCTGTGAGGTGTCCCCCGAGAGCTCCGGCATGAGGCGATGCAGGAAGTGAGAGGGGAGAGGCTGAGGCTAGGAGAGCTGTGACCTGCGGGTGGGTGGATCCATGGACATGGGTAACTGGGTGGTCACTGAGGACAGGTGGGGTGTGGTCACTGGGCTGTGCCTTTGGGGTCTGTTTCTTGTCCCTAGTGAGCAGAGTGCTCTCTGCTTCCTGGTGTCCTGTCCTGAGCTGCTCTCCCTGCTGTGTCCTTCTGCCATGATGCTCGGCCTCCTTGGCCAGAGCAGGGGGCGGCCGACGGCACCTCCGAGCCCCTGAGCCAGAATGTTCTTTTCTTTGTGTGGCTCTGCTCAGGTCTTTTGGCCTCAGTGATGGAAAACTGACTAACACAGGAACCAGCTGCCGAGTGGTACCGATGTGAGGAGATCAACGCCTGCACACGGCCCAGCGCATTTAGTGGGTGCTCAATAGATGTCACGAAAGGACTAGAAACAGCACAAAACCATGTTCTACTCTGCCCGGCCACCATGCAGGCTGAGGCCCTGCAGGAGCCAGTCAGCATGAGCTCAGGTGCATCTGGAGGGACGTGTCCACACCCAATGTCAGCTCCACTCTTTCCCAGGACACACAGCGTGCCCGTCCACCCAGGCAGATCCCTCTGACCAGCTGTGCAGCACACGGGGCCTGCTAAGGCCAGCTCCTCCGTCCAGCAGGTGAGGAAGGCAGGAAGGTCCTCAGACACCAGGAAGAGGGTGCTTTAAACACGGCGCTCTACACAGGCTTGTCTTTTCCTTGTTGGTGGCTGGTTTGGTCTGTTCTGATGGTTGTCTAAACTGTCTGGCCATCAGTATGAGTGACCAGAAAACGTCAGCCCTTGGAGTTGCAGGCGGACACGGACACAGCCGCACCCCTCTCCTGGGGGTCTTCAGTGCTGCCCAGTACCGTGGCACCTGTGGTGACCCCACCACATCTGACAGTCCTTCCAGGGCACCCTGTAAGAACATTTCCGAGGCCACTACCAACCCTCCTGGGAGTCGAGGAGGACCTGCTGCATTTTGTTCTTTTTTCATGGAAAAACAAAAAACAGAACGACGGTACTTGGCGACTCTTTCCTGACCCTGAAGCGTCCTGGGGGTCCCCAGAACCAGGCTGAGGGAGGTGACCCAGGAGTGAGCAGTCTGGCACAGTGAAGACCTGAGGTACGGGTGGTCAGGGCATGGGGACAGCGTGCCAAGCACCCCCTGACCAGAGATCACCTCCCCGTTCTGAGGGACGTTGGATAGTGACCATTTCTCCTCAGGTGTGAGTGGGAGCCACACAACAATAACAAAACTCACTTAATTTAGCTGTTAGTCAGAAAATTTTGTTTTGTTGGATGCTTTATTAGAAAATTGATGTGAGATTTTTATGTCCGGTTTATAGTCTCATAATCAATCTAACTGCTGTTGAGTAAGTCAGTATTGCCAGGTGGGCATGAAGCCAGCATCAGGAAGGACAGTAAGGAGTGGACTAGGGAAGACCCTGAGTGTGGCCAGGGACGGTGGTGTTCCAGTGAAATCAGTGAAGACTGATTTCGTGGGGACGGACTGGCTTTACGGAGCGTCGTGATGACCCCAGAAGCCTGCTGCCTTCTTGACTGTCCTGCTGAGCCACACTTCAGGCCTGTCCTTCAGGAACGTGGGCAGGGACGGAGACGTGGGGCCTGTGGAGGGCAGTGAGCCCAGGCCCTCCTGGCCCTCCTGGCCCTCGGCCATGTGCACAGGGCCTATTTTTAACCCGGCAGCTAGGGTCTGAGGTCTGGGCTTCCACTTCTATTTCTGGAAGTGGACTGTGGCCGAGTGAGAGAGCCCGGCTTGGCCATGGTCCTGTCCCACCCGAGGCGGCAGGGCCAGCTGGCCTCTCTGTTCCCCTGCACTGCTCCTGAGTCTCCTCAGTGCCATAGAGACTCCCTTCCTGGACCAGGAGATGAACTTCCCAGACCAGCTCTGGAGAAGTCCTCAGACCCACAGGCGGCCCAGGGAGTCCCGAGAGCAGGCACGTGGCCATGCTTGGGGCGTCACAGAGGGAGAAAACCCAAGAGGCTGCACAGGACATCAGTCTTCCATGGGGCTGCTCAGCCCTCTGGCTGGGGTCGTGCATGACCATCCCTGAGAGTCACTTGATGTGCCTTAAGATGGAGCTGGTCACTCCTGTGGCTGTGGCATTTACCAGGCTGAGATGAAGCTTCCCCATACATCGGGGCCAGAGGGGACATGCTTATTCCTTTGTCTGGTTGGTCCTGATGCAGAGTTTTCCTGCACGGTGTGAGGTCAGCTTTGGTGGCGAGTGGAGGGCTGCGTGTCTGCAGAGCGTGTTCTCTGGGCTTCATCGGGTATTGGACCCTAGTGCTGTGCACACTCCCGGGGAGACGTGGCGGAGACCCTGACCTACTGGGGACATTCCCAGCTAATGGAGGGCATCAGGCCCCACCCTGGCCTACAAAGTGATCACAGTCCCACACACTGGGGGCTGGTACAACCCCGTCCTGTGAAGAGCCGTTCTCTGTCCCACACAGAGGGAACCTCCCTCGCTCAACCCAAAGCCAGGCTACATGGAGAGAACCTAAGATCTTGGCCCACGCTGTCCCAACGCCTGCGTGGAGACAGGGCGTGGACACCCTGCGTCAGCTCTCGGGCGTCGCTCCAGTTCTCTCTGTGGACCCTGAGCTGCCTGGCAGCCCGTGGGGAGGAGCCTGCTGCAGACCCCCGCCCTCCTTGCTGCCTCTGTGCAGACGCACAGGCGCTACCTCCTCTCTGCGGAGTGCTCGGCCCCCACAGGACAGGCTGGATTGGATGCCACTTGTGGTGACAGTTTGGGGAGGCAGCTGGGTTTGATGCAGACTGACAGGTCCGTAAATTTGGCTTCTAATTTTATGTATTTATTTCTGTTAAAGAAAAGAGGGAGAGAGGGAATACTCAGAGTCATGAAATCATTAAAGCCAATTCCCTTTTTCTCCCCAGCCCTCCCCCGCCCTGAGTTGTGCGGAACCGTCTTTGCAGCTCCGGAGCCATCCGACGGTATTGATCCTGGTGTGGAAATTGGTATTGACTGCAGCTGCTGCTCTGGCACTTCCCCGGCTCTTAAAGACACAGCGTAGAGGTGATTCCACTTTGCACAGGACATAGCTCTGGAGAGGTTTGCTGAGACACACTAAATAGTACAAATTAAAACCTGGGCCCTGTGTCTGGCTCTCCTTTGTAAGCCAAACGGGAGTTGGGAGCACTCCCAAGCAGGCACCGTAGATAATGTGCCAGCTCTGAGGACAGACAGGCACCTGCTTGCCCTCTGCATTCTCCCTGACCACTGGAAGTGTCTGAGCACAGCCCCTGTCGTCCAATCTGTAGAGGACCTGAGTGGGAAGCCGGCTTTGCTGGTCAGAGAGGCTCTTGTCCGTTTTCTCTTGCTGCCTAAAAGGTTGTCACAGACTCATTGGTGTTTAAATGCAAATCCGTCTTCCCAGTCTCTGGGTCAAAAGTCTAGTTTCCATCTTCTTGGACTAAAATTAAGGTATCAACAGTTTTTCCTCCTTTTGAGGGGCTTAAGGGAAGAATCTGTTGCTGCTCCTTGGGATCATTGGAGAATTTGATTCCTTGACCTTTTAGAGGGCCACACACTGGGTGTACCCTCCACGGCCCAGAGCATCTCTCTGTGTCTCCAAAGTCAGCATAGGGTCTCACTCTGACCCACTTCCCCTCTCCCCTTCCATTTTTTAGGACTTGTGTGGTCAATCTGTGCTGGTCAGCTGTCCATCACTGAGGAAGTACCTGAAGGAATCAACTTCAAGGAGGAAAGATGGATCTGGGCTCCTGGTTCCAGAGGTTCCGAGCGTGGCCAGCTGGCTCCCTTGTTCCTGGGTCTGTGGTGAAGAACGTCTGGTGGAAGGCAGGAGGAGAGACTGCCCACCTCCCCACAGCCTGACAGCAGACAGAGAGGGCTGGGGACAAAGCTCACCTTCAAAGGCACACCCGCAGTGACCTGCCTCCTCCGACACTTCCCGACCTCCCAGGAGCCTCCTGACTTACGGCTGTAGCAGGGGTCCCTCCAGGAGGAGTCGGCCCGCACCTCAGTCACCTTCCCGACTGCCCACCTCTGAAGAGCGCCTCAGGACCAGCCAGCACCTGAGCTTTCAGGACATGCCAGCTCCAGACCATGACTGTCTTGTTGAGCAGAATGGCACAGGACAGTCCCCGTCGAGGTCCTTCAGTTGAGGTCTAGGCAGGCCTTTCCTTGTGAGGGGCACCTTCCCAGGCCGCGGGGATCAGGAGGTGGACACACTGGCACCAGCCAGTGCTCTGCCCCTGAAGCCACGGTGTCTGCCACTCTCAGCTGCTTCAGGAGAGTTAGAGAGAGGCTGGCGTTTGACTTTAATAATGGACAGCAGTGTCACTCACGGATGGCGTGCTCACAGAGCGGGTCACCTGTCCAGCCACCCAGGATGCCCTGTTCTAATTCCAAGCCCCAGTCTCCTCAGGGGCCGTCCCCAGGCTCACCCGCGGGCATGCATCTCTGATCCAACTTGGGCTGCCGCCGTGAACACGACGAGTCTGGGTGCTCCAGACCCGCAGGTGAGAGCGGAGATAAACACGGAGAAGACCCTGATGGCACAAGGACAGCCATGTGCTGTGTGGCCTGCCCAGGGGGACTCAGCCGCGGGCAGGTGGGGAAGCTGCTGAAGGGGACCTAGGACAGGCCATCTCCGGCCCCGTCCCACGTGGCAGACAGAGCACAGAGGCAGGTGTGAAGGACCTGGTCCTAGTCCACTCGCACCTCGAGAGCTGCTCCCCACAGGACATCAGGTGCCCGTGCTTGACTCCTGAGACGTTCTGCCTCTTCCTGAGGGGACCATGACGCTGTGGCCTCTGTCCTAGAGAGGCCATTTCCCTGCGGCTCCAGCCTATGGGCCACCTGTCACCTGCTCTCAGTCACTGCAGGCAAAGGACCTGGCAGAGTCCTGTCGACCAGCATGGCGAAGGGAGACCTTGGGCTGAGCTGTGGGGAGGGCCAGGAGGGCAGCCCTCCAGACAGGGAGGGAAGGCGAGGCCCCATGAATACTTAACCAGATACAAGTAAATATTAATGAGACAATGTATCTTTAAGTGCTTAGATTACCTTCCATGCTCCAGTCCATCTTCATTTCACCATGGCTTATGCATGCCTATGCACACACACACACACACACACACACACACACACACACACGCAGACACACAGATTAGACATTTTTTATACATCTGTTCTGATAATTTCTTAATGTGATAATCCCCATTTAGCTTAATCTAACCCTTTCCAAGTTCATTCCTGAAGCTGCAGAAGTGTGATTCTCCCGTGAAATGCACAGCTCACCCCTTGCTGGGATCCCACCAAGGCCCGAGCCTCATCTGTGCTGCTTCCGTGGCACAGAGCCGTGAGCGGAGGGAAAGCAGGGAGCTGAATTCGGGCTCATGTGTGGCAGCGGCTCTGTTCTGCATGCAGTTGCTCCCAATTCTCCAAATGAGTGCTGGGCTTGCTCTCCCAGAACAATGAGGACTCTCCTCCCTCCCACAAGTGCCCGGAGCTGCCCAGGGAGCGTTTCTGGACCCTCTTGGTGAACTTTCAGCCCGCTATCAGCGAGTTTCTGCTGCTGCTCTGTAGGACCATTGCCTTATCAGTGTCACACTGTGTCCAGTCCAAATTGACTCCTTCCATTTGTGTGGTCTGTTGTTCTTCTTTTATCCAATACAAAGTCTTCTCTCTTTAATGCTCCTGCTTTTGCCCTGCACTTTGGTTTCATAACTTATTTTTCAGTTCCTGAATTCCGGATTTGCATTTTGCATGGCTTTGTTCAGCCCCTTCCAGGAGCACTGAGATGCCAAAGCCCCTGACCTGCCCCTGAGCTGCAGCCCCCCTTCCCTGCTGGCCATGTGGCTCAGCATTGGCTTTCCACCATGTAAATGCACTGCTTTTCCACAATCAAGTAAATAGGAGTCTCGGACCTCCTTGGGCCCCCCCCACCCCATGCTCTGCTGAGACCACACCTGGAGCCCAGCCGTGATGGAAGAATTGAACCACAGGCAAAGCCACTCCTCCTCGGGGAAACCCAGACATTTTAAAGCCAATGCTAATGATCCTTTGATTTTCTCTGCAAAGAAGAGCATTTGGAAGGAGAAGATGTTGTGGCCCCATGTGCGTCAGAGTGCCTTCTAGAAGGCAGGAAGGAGGAGGAAAGCACCTGACTCACTTTCCCACCTGCATAAAAGCCAACCCCCCTAGCTCAGTCCTGGACCTGTGGCCATTGCCTCTGCCTGTCCCCATGGACATGACGTCCTGCCTAAGCCAAGCTGCTGGAGCCGCAGTGCACCAATGGGCAGCGCAGGGGATCAGAACGTTCAAAGTCAAGACACTTTCTTCAGCCCAGCTCAGACACAGAGGTCTCCTGTAGGAAGCTGGTAAGTGGGAAGTCTTTGGTGGAGGACATGGCTGCTGACCAGACAGAATCAAGAGTCAGTCCTGCAGATCTGAGAATCTCAACAGGGAAGTCAGCGTGCTCACACAGAAGCGTGTACAGGCAGAGTTAGCGTTCAGAACAGAATCCTGGCTCCTGGTTTCTGGAAGAACCCCCCCTTGCTCGCTGAGTGGCCTCACAGTTCTGAGTGGGTCTGTCTTCAGTTGTAGGGTTCTTCCTCGTACCCTCTCTCTGAGCCCCGTGTCCCTCTCCACCCTGCTTCACCTGCAACCTCCTGGCTCTGCACCTGCTCTGTGCTCACATGCCACCAGTGCCTCTGTGACATAAGAGGTTTTCTAAACACTTCCTTTGACCTTAAACAGGAAATTATATTTGATTTTAGAAATGCAGGAGGAAAACTGATAAATAAGCCTGTGCCCCATCTTCTAATAAAATAAATATTTAGCCCTTGGGGAAGAATAATAAGAAAACTATCTCCGAGTGTATATTTGCTCAATGAGAATGAAGAGCTCCTGGCTGAGCCCTGCAATGGCCCTTCGTCTTTGACAGACACCTGGCCTGTCATCCTTGCCACCTCGGCCTTGCCACATGCTAGGATAAAATCACTCCTGAGTGGCTTAGCCATTAACTCATGCATCAACCACCAGCTACAGGCCTGTGTCAGGTGACGCAGAGCCAATAAAGCTCAGCCCTGGAGCACCAGGGGCTGCCAACTCAGGCTGGGTCGCGAGACCCCAGTATCTAATCATGGTGAGCACCACCAATCTAATAAGCCCACGGGAAGGAGCCTCCCAGGGAGGCAGAGAGCAGCTCACTGTGTCCTGGGGGAGAAAGCAGAGCCCAGGAGTCTCCCCAGCACCCGGCCAAGGGTGCAGAGTGGCGTCTCCCCAGCACCCGGCCAAGGGTGCCGAGCAGGAAGCCACCGACAAGGAGGCCAGATGGAAGCGCATCTTACCTTCCCCGATTCTACAACAACGCGGAGGAGTTCTAACTCAGAAAGCAGCACTCAGAGCTGCTTGAGAAAGATCTCCCGGCTGCACTGTCAAGGCGGGGATTAGGGAGCAGGGGAGGTGAGATAAGGGGCCGGGGTCACTTCTAGTCTTGACTTGAAACACTTCAGAGAATAAACGCATTTATTCTAGAGACATTATTACAGCTATGAAAAGAAGGTGGTCAAGGAAAATGCTAATGTGCTGGCTTAGAGGACTGGGTAGAGGGCCAAACCGTCAGAAATTAAGAAATCAAAGGATAAAGCCATTTCTACAGGTAATTATGAGGAGTGGTGGAGAAAGTGTAGGGAAAAGGAGGGTGCTTCTCAGTTGATTTCTGTAGAAATGCGTCTGCATGTTCCCTTGAGATGGGCAGAAGTCCTGGTCCTCACCTTGGTAGATGTGCTCCAACACCAGCAGGCGAGGCCCAGGGAAGCAGGGTCAGCCTGGGGGAGGGAGCCATTCCCTGCAGCCAAGAGAGGCCGCTCTGCGTGCAGATCACAGGAAATTCAGAACGTGGGGAACTGGACTGAGGCGCTTGGAAGAAATTAAGCTAGAGAGATAAGGTCCCTTAAATGTCCTCTGCACCAGCTGACGGCCCACAATCCCAGAACTCGGGGGGCTGAGGCAGGAGGATGCAGGCTGAGGCCAGCCTGGGCACTTAGAGAGACCCTGTCTCAAAAGAAAATATGAAAAGTGCTGGGATGTGGCTCAGTGGTATAGCAGCCCTGGGCTGGATCTCCTGTACCCCCGGAACTCCTGTGGGGGACAGCAGGACGGGCCTGAGGGTCTGGGTGCAGTGGAGCACCCAGGCAGCACTGAGGAGGGACGAGGGGCCGGCCAAGGGACAGTGGTGGATGGAGAAAGCCCATCTGTCTTACGGGACAGCCTTGAGGACCCACGAGGTAGGAGAGGTCAGGTGCGTGGCGAGCGCGGCCGTCCCAGGGTGCTCCGCGGGCCTCTGTCACAAAGGCTGCGCTCAGGCTGTCACTTTGGTTATGTCAGCACTTGTACTTTCTGCTAAGCAGACTCCACTTTATAGAATTCCCTTCAAAGTCACTCGTTAAGTCTCAGGTTTGTCACGGGAAGCAGCAGCCCCAGCGACCCAGCCTGGTGTCCAGGCCTCAGAACTGCTGGCCCTGCCTCACCAGGGCCAACTCCCCGTCTCATTCCAAGGCTCCGTTCCTGTCCAAGGCATAATCTATGACAAAATCGAATCTTGTTCTTAATATTTACCTAATTAAAAGATGACTCAGGATCCTTCCAAGTACCTGAGTGTCATTATGTCATGCCAAAATTCTGCCATATTCAGACGAGCAAAAGAAGGCCATGAAATGGGCTTAATGGTGCCTTGGTTTTCACAGGAGAAAGGAAATTCAGAATCAAAGTGCTTAACGTGGTACAGGGCTGAAGAAACCAGGCGCTGAGAAAGCACCTGATTCCTGAATGACTATTTTGGCAGATTTTTTTGGAAGTGCTGCCCGTGGCTGGCCCCCATTCTGGCTCAGAGGTGCTGACCCACTGTAGAATCCCTTCAGGCAGGGAGCGGGGAGCAGCGGCGACACCTGGAATCCCAGCCACCCGGGAGGCAGAGGCAGGAGGATCCCAGGCCCGAGGCCCCCTGGGCCAATTAGGAAGACCCTGTCTCAGAATAAAAACTCAAAGGGCTGGAGTGTAGCCCTGGCAGAGCAGCCAGCCAGCGCCGTCAGCCCCGGGGCTCAGTCCCAGTACCGCACACACACACCCTCGTGAGCATGCTCCTGCAACTCTTGGGGACACTGAGCGTGGGAGAGCCACCACCACTAGCACACACTAGGCTCTCCTCCACTAGCACACACTAGGCTCTCCTCCACTAGCACACACTAGGCTCTCCTCCACTAGCACACACTGCAGTGCCGGCCTGCGTGGGTCTTCTCCACTTAATGCAGCACCCAGTGGAACAGCCGAGGCTCCTGACTCAATCCAGCATCGACCCCGTCTGCCTGGAGACAAGTCAACCCTGCAGTTACCATGGCCGTCCCATGAGACTGCCCATCGGGGCCACTCAAGCTCCTCGCTGCCACCTGCCTTCCCACAGACACCTGTAGATCCACCCCTCCCTGTGGCTGCTGACTTGCAGAGCGGCTCAGACGCAGGCGACCTTCTGACCTTTACCTGTGTATTTAAAGGATGCACCGCCAACGTCACCGCCTGCTGTCCAAGGATTCCAGAGCTGAGCTCATCACACGCATTTCATGTAGCACTGGGCGCATGGAAAGCGACCATCACAGGCACATGGAAATGCAACCCTCGGAAAAATCATGACTTCATTTTGACATCATACACATTAACACACACACACACACACCACACACCTGTATTCTCACACACACACCCTCATTCACACACACTTGTATTCACACACATACTCTCATTCACACACACACACTGCATTCACACACACCCTGCATTCACAAACACAACTGCACTCACACACACATTCTCACACACACCCCTGTGCTCACACACACACCCCTGTGTTCACACACACCCACACACTTGTATTCACACACACACCCTCATTCACACACACACCCCTGTGTTCACACATACACACACACTTGTATTCACACACATACTCTCATTCACACACACACACTGCATTCACACACACCCTGCATTCACAAACACAACTGCACTTACACACACACATTCATACACACACCCCTGTATCCACACACACACACACCCCTGTGCTCACACACACACACCCCTGTGCTAACACACACACACCTGCATTCACACACATCCTGCATTCACAAACACAACTGCACTCACACACACACATTCACACACACACCCCTGTATCCACACACACACACCTGCATTCACACACACACACCTGCATTCACACACACCCCCATGTGCTCACACACACTCATACACCTGCATTCACACACACACCCCTGTGCTCACACACACACACACACATACACACACCTGCATTCACACATACACCCCTGTGCTCACACACACACACACACACACACACCCTGCATTCACACACACACACACAAAAAAAAAACATATGAATAAGAACCTGGACTCAAATGATTCAAGACATCTTTTTTCCTTTTGTACCAGGGATCAGACGCAGGGGCACTTAACCCGGAGCCACATCCCCAGCCCTTTCATATGCTTTATTAGAGACAGGGTCTCTGAGTTGCTCAGGGACTCACCAAATTGCTGAAGCAGTCCTCCTGCCTCAGCCTCCGGAGTCGCTGGGATTAGAGGCATGAGCCACCACACCTGGCTCAAGACATTTTAAAATGGATTATTGGTTTAAGATATGGTTGCTGTAATTATGCTAGTAAATAGAATGATAGAAAAATATATTCTATCCTAAAAATGTAATATAATATTTGACAGCAGATTAATAAAAAGTGGATGCTCTCCTGCTTCTGCCTGATGCAGACTCACTGAAACTCCGCAGTGACACATGGCCTGTGGCCTATGACTCTCCTCCCCTTTCAGAGACGGGGGGACATGCACAGAATCCCTGTGACATCTCTAGCTGTCTTACCCAGGTGCTGACACCCGGATGAGCAACATCTGAAGTATTTTCTTCCCTCTTGCTGCTTTTCTTTTCTTTTTCTCTCTTTCTTCTTTTTTTTTAAACTCTCTTTGTTTCGGTTTGTATCTAGAATGTCCCCCAAAACTCATGTTGAAAACAAGGTCCCAGTGCAGCAAGGTTCAGAGGTGGGGCCCCTGGGAAATGGTCAGCTATGAGCACCGTGACCTCAGGGGTGGACTATCCCCCTGGGGAGTCGCGACGAAGGGACAGCGGGTGGTGACCAGGCCAGTGGGGAGTGAGGGAGGACTGCAGGGGCTGCCTTGGGGACCACATCTTGTCTCTGGTCCCTCTCTCTCCCGCTTGTCTGCCTTCTGTCTCCTTCCCAGCTGCCGCGAGCGGATCTTGACTCCGCTCAAATTACTTCCAGGAATCCAATCCCTTGGCCTGAGCAGAAATGGTGGGCTCCAGATCACACCTGGGGTGTCTAGCTCGCCTCACCACCGAGGTAGTAAATTATCCGAAGAAGACACAAGGTCGGTCATTCCTCAGTCTGCTGGTGATGGGTATGGCCTGGTGGAGAAAGGCAGCCACACGTCTGTGGAACGCGTCGCGAACCCCCGGTGAGCACAGCTGAGCCAGGCCAGGACTGGGTCGGGGTGGAGAGAAGGTGCCGGAGCCCCGAGTGGCCAACTTTGGGCCAACTGCCCTCACCCAGGAATCGCCTGCGACATCTGCTCCACCTGTGTGAGTGCTTGCGGGAACGGCCTTTCAAGCAGTAGGAAACTAGCTTGCCAAGAACTGAATTCCACAAATGCCAGCCTTCCTGAGAGAAGAGCGGGAGTTTTCATAGGCTTAGCATTTGGGAGAAGTGGGGTGGCGATGGTGTCTGTCAGCCCAAGGAACACATCCCACCAAGTAGAGGGTCCGAGGCCAAAATCAGAGCCACACAATTCTCTGAATTTTCCCTGAAGGAAGAGTAGGGCTTGACAGGTGTGGGAATAAAATCTAGGTGCAGACGTGGAGTTTGCTGGTGTCTAAAATGCACCAAAGGAAGGGTGTTAGGGAGGCCCACAGTGGCCCGACCCGGGGAAGCCCCTGCCCTCGCTGTCACAGCAGCAGAGGGATCTGCAGCTGGTGGGGACGGGGAGCCGGTGCGGGAGGGGCTAGGGGTCAAGTTGATGAGACAGGACTAAAGGCAGGTAAGAGAAGGGAAGAATCAGCACTGTTAAGGAAGGCCACGTCATGGGGCCCGGGAGCGTCCTGAGTGCCTGGGGCACAGCCCAGCCCTGCCAAGGTGAAACTTGGGTCCAGAGCCCAGGTAGCTGAGTCCAGCCACGTGCCCCGAGTGAGAGGGGCAGCAGAACTTCCTGCTTCATTCTGCAGAGCTTAGGGAAGGCGGGAGAAGTAACCAAGAGAAGCAGTCCCACAGTGACCAGCAAAGACAAAGGTGGAGGTGACCGGCCCAGGAACGGGAGGGTCCATTAGCTCTTGCTCGGGGTGAGCTGCGGCGGCCGCTCACCTGTGCTGAAGGCAGGGCTGCCTTCAAGAGGACACTGAGCTCAGAGCTCAGGGCTGGCACCTGGAAGTTCTCCGTCACACCTTGGCCCTGGCCGGGTGCAGCCCGTCTTACATGGGACCGACCCTCAGGGCCACCGCACACCCCCACAGACATGCCTGGAGTTGGCGTGGTGCTGGGGCCACCTTGGGACGGAGGTGGAGGCTGAAGACAAGATTCAGGCAGTGCCACAGCCATGGAAACGCAGACCACGAAAGGAAGGAGAGGGGGGCGGCAGAGGCCGGCCCGGCACGTTCCGGAAGGGTCTGCGCCTGAACAGGAGGGAGGGGAGTGGAGGAGAAGCCAGGGGCCTGGCAGCCCTGAGGCACTGCTACCTGCCGGTCGCTCTGTGTGTGGCTCCTGCCTTGATCTTCCAACAGCAAGGCAGAGAGCCTGGCCCGGCCCAGGAGTGTCCTCAGCAGGAACTGGCCGGTCCTCCAGGCCAGCCTCTGAGGTCTCCCAGGTTGGCTGAATTCTCAGGTCCTGATCTGTGGATTCCAACCTCCCCTCACCTTTGGGGTCACCTTTACGTGGACAGGTTCTGACCCTCAGCTACCACCAGATAGGATCTGACTGGACTTGATGCAACGTCCCCTCCAGTCCTCAGCAGTGAGCAGTGGCCAAGGGTAAGGTCAAACAGTGACCAGTGGCCCACACTCGTGGCCAGATGTCTCATAAGGAGAAGGTCGCTCCGTTCCCTGGCCATGAGTGCTGGCCACCCCTCTGCCCTGCTGAACCTGCAGGCTACTTGCTGCTTACACCCTGCGGACGAGGGCATGCCGGAGAGGCCAAGGCCCCACCAGGCAGGCTTCGGAGACACAGCGCTGAAGGGATGCGCGTCTGGGCAGGGGTCCCGGGAGACCAGGCTGAGGAAGGGAGGAGAATTCTGCACGGGGGCCTTTCCATGAGTCGGGAGCCCCCTCTGAGGGCCGCTGGTGGTGTGCTGGATCTCTCCTACAGAAAGAGAACCACCAGAATGGACTTTCCACCCCAGCCCTGGCCATTCTGTCCGACACAGTGTCCGGGACAGCTCTCTAGCTCCTGTCCCCAGCAGGCCCACTGCACTTGCCGTTGCAGAGACACCAGTCTCTTCTGTGCTCGCCACTCTGTGGGAAGCGCTGTCACCAGGGGACTCACACCTTCTGTCCCTAAAGCCGATGGGAATGTTCAGTCCTTGTCATATTTGATCTACAAGCAGCATTTAACTTTCTGCTGAATAAATCCTCTTTCTCAAAACACTCTTTCCAAGGCTCATGGGACAGGACACCCTCTGAGAACTACTCCTTCTCTCTGGCCTCCCTCTGTGAGCCCCCACATCCTGGTTCCTCCAACCCAGTCTCAGTTCTGCCCTCTCCTGACTCCCCTCTCTGGGCAGTCCACACACGCTAGCCCTCATACCTGAGGACCCACGCTCTGGCCCAGGGTCCCCCGCTGAGCCCAGGACTTGCCTAGCCAACCTACACCCAACTCTTGTTCCCAGTGTGGAACCCGGGGC
>NC_135539.1:145441674-145481674 GCF_045843805.1 Urocitellus parryii | reverse complement strand
CCTTCCTAAGAGGCCAGGGCAGAGGTAGAGGGTCTTGGGGAAGGAAGGGGAGGGAACATTAGCTGCCCTGGCTTCCAGCCCCCGAGGTTAGATGCCGGGAGCTCAGCAGACACCCGGAGAGAAAGGTTGAGGTCTCTGACAGGCAACGTGATGTCCAGTGGCCCAGAGGGCGCACTGTTCACCAGTGAGTGGCTTCCGGTCTGCAGGTGGCTGGGGTCCCCCACACAGGCAGACCCCAAGGGAAGACGCCATTCAGAGGCCCTAGCCCTGCCTGGGAAACCCAGTTGACAGTACAGGAGCCAACTTCCGGAGCCGCTCGCCACACCCACTCTACCGTGGAAAGCTGCCTCAATCGAAGAAAAAGCAGTTTTCAGAGTAATGTGCAAAAGATGTTCTCATGAGTAAAGACCCAGTTACGTCCTGGTAACAGCAACGTCCCTCTCGGGCCACTTTGGGTGTGCCTACTCTTCCACGTACTTCCTGTGGGCCGACCCTGCGCCTGAGGGGACGTCCTTAGGGGTCATCTAGAGAAAGAGTACCAGGAGAGAGTAGAGAGACAGACAAAGCAATCTGTTGTAAGGCATTGGCTCGAAGGGTCATGGGGCCAAGGTGGTCCCCAACCTGCCAGCTGCCCGCTGGAGACCTGGGAGAGCCGGGTGCAGTTTGAAGACCCAAGAGCCAGGAGCTGATGGCAGAGATTCCAGTCCAGGCTGAAGGCCACAGGACCAGGATGCCGAGGGCGGGGGGGGGCACCTGGCTTGGCAGAGGCCAGATTCACCCTCCTTCCTCCTTCTGTCCCCCAGACCCTCAACAGATAGATGGCAGCACCTCCCACACAGCAGGGGATTGGCCACCACAACCCAGGAGGCACACCACCATGACTCAGGGGGGTCAATGTAACAGTCACAGTCACCTTAATAATATTCTGAAACGTGTCGTATTTGTCATGAATTGACGTAGAGCAAACAAACATGGTATGTGGAAACCACAGTTTGAATTTTGACTTTGATCTTCTCCAGGCCAGTGAAGTGCAGTTCAGTGCTCCCTGGGGACACAGGACAGCGCAGGGACATGGCTCCCAGTCAGCCCATGACCACCAGGGTACACTACAGGGCGCTGTCATGAAGCCTGATGCGGTCGGTCCGTGTACTCAACAGCACGTTTGCCCACAGTGTTCTCGGGTCGGGTAGGTTTTCCTGGGAGGAAACCTGCTGCAAGCCGAGGAGCACCAGCGTGTATGCATCAAGAACTTAAATCACGCTCTACAATGCAGTCCTGCAGAGAAAGCCAGTGTGCAGAGCTGCCACTCAGGCCATGCGGCATCGCTCTCAATGTTAAGAGACAGCCATAGCAATGGGATGCAAGTCAGCAGTCGATCAAACCACGGCCCAGAAGGCAACTGAAGACCCCTGATAGGTTCACGCTGCTCTGTGCAGTGAGAGGTCCGGGCCTCAGGTCGGTGGTGGCCACGCGCTGCCTTGAATGCCATGTCTATGTGTCCTGGGAACCAGAAGGAGTGGCTTGAGGACCTGTGAGCTGCAAAGGCTGAGCTGAGACCTGGTGAGTCTCGGGTCGAGGAAGACAAGAGGGGTTCAAGGTGGCCCCCGACCATCCCCACTTAGGTGGCCCCCGTTCAGGGAGACCAGGCCTGCCGCAGTCTGGCTGGGCACAATTCAGGAGCCACTTGTCAAAAGAAACTAACTTTATTTTTAGAACTACAAATGCCAAGCAAAACAGCTCCTCAGGAAAAACCCTCAGAGCCCAACTGCCACCACCGGCTTCCACAAGCCTCTCCCGCACACCAACCACCACCTCCCACAATCCTCCTGCTCTTGAGGCCGATTGGCTAGGTCGTGTGGGCGGAGCCAAAGAAGTCCCCCAATGAGCAGTTCCGTAGTCTGAAGGGCAGGGAAACAGCCCAATGAACATGACCGCAGAGGAGCCAATCAGCTAGATGTTGCTGGGGCCGCTGTGAGCCAATCATCAGCTGGCAGTCTGAAGGGCGGGGAAACAGCCCAATGAACATCACTGCAGAGGAGCCAATCAGCTAGATGTTGCTGGGGCCACTGTGAGCCAATCATCAGCCGGCAGCTGGAAGTTTGCTGGCAGCTGGAAGTTTGTTGGGGCCCCTTTGGCTGTGGCTCTCAACACAGGCCCACCATGGGGCCGTCTCCTCAGGAGCAGCAGCACCAGCGGTGAGGAGGCTGCAGATCAAGAGCTGTGCTTCCCAGCTGTCCCATTGTGTCGGATCTCATTCAAGGCAGAGATTCCTGACCTTGCTTGTGTTGATGTTTTCTGTGCCATTGAGAGTCATTGTGCTGGTGGCAGGGAGACCAGTAGCCCTCCTGGCCTTTACCCACTTGGGCAGACGACCAGCCCAGTCCAGTCTCCAGATGCTGCCAGATCTCTGCAGGCAGAGGGCCTGGGTAGAGTGGGACTGAGAAAGCAATCTCAGGATGCTGGGAACTGGTGCAGGCAGCAGTAACAGGAACTGAATCTTCAGTGTGCAGGGCTGTGTGCTTTTAACTCTCTTAATGCTCACAACTCCATGAGGTAGGTTCTGTATCTGTCTTCATTTTAAAGATGAAATAAAAGCACAGAGAGGTGAAGGAACTCTCCCAAGTCTACATAGCTGAGACATGGCCGAGCTGAAATCAGAACCCATGCATTATGGCCACAGAGGCCTTGTTCTTAAGAAAGCAACACTAGGCTTCATCAGTATGTAGACTTATCATGAGCTTGCTACTTTTTGTGGGTGTTTATTTTTGTATTTTCAATTTTTCCTCTAATAATAGCAATCACCTTATTAATATTCTGAACCGTATTTAGTAAGCAGTTGACCACGGCCCGGTCTGCAGGAATTCTGTGCAAGCAGTAGCATGTGAGCACACCTCTGCTGAAGCCCCGTGGGGTGTCCTTGTGCACAGTCCCAGAAAACACGAGACCAACAGCAGGATTTCATCCTCCAACTGAAGAACAAGGAGAGGAGACCTGACAGGCTGTGCACTCCCATGGACTACTGAGCCCCATCTCCACTGACCATGCAGTGAGGGGTCCACCCTCCACGGGTCCAGGACCCACTCCGCAGCCTCACCTGCAAGTAGGCCCAGGACAGCCCTCCCCGCCCCAGCCAATGTCTGCTTCTTGTGGCTGCCGATGCTGCTTTGGTGGGGCCAGCAGGGGCAGAGGGTGCTGGAGGCCCAGGTGGCCAGGCTGGCCTCCCACGGTCGTGCCCAGTGCTGGCTGGGAAGGCCCTGTGTGGGAAGTCCTGCCCGTGCGGGCAGCCGAGCCTCTGCAGGGGCGTCCTGCCTGTCAGTACTTGCACTCGCCCTTGACGGCTCTTGCCCTGCCCTTTGCCTGGTGTTGTGCTGACCGTCAGTGAGCTGGACAGTGGTGAAAGGTGCCAGTCTGAAGTGCCCAGGCAGGAGCGTGGCCAGAAGAGCCGTGGGATGAAGGTTTCCCCTCAGTCATCTCTGCTGCCCCACCTGGCCAACAAGGAACCCTGGGCCACACGGCACCGAGGCCGGCTGAGTGGGCTGAGCCTGCCCATGCTCAGCTGCTGTCCTGGGGAGAAAGCTGGCCTCGCGTGGGTGTGCAATGGTGGGGACGCCCCCCTAGGAGCAGGGGGGAACTTCATCTCCATGTTTGGGTCATTTGCTCTTAATGTGTCACAGGACACTTTCCCCTCCCGTGCAGGGGAGGACCGGGAGCTCTCTAAACATACCTCCATCTTTAGAAGAGTTTTGAACTGGCCAGGTTCAAAGCACGTCCAAACGAAATGTGAAGGAGAGATGGTCCTAAATTTCAAATCCACTGAGTTCCCAACAGCCTCCCGGGGGCAGCCCACCTCCCACAGCCGCCAACCACAGGGGAAGGCAGGTGTTGGCTGACCACAGGATGAGGTATGAAACCAGTAGGCAGCAGAGGCCAGCCCAGAGGAAGCAGGGTGTCCACCTGTGACCTCAGCACGAGGGAGATGAGACGGGGGTCACCCGGGCCTCGGCCAGCGCACCTGGTGCATGCTGGTGCTGCCCAGCCGGGCCTTATCCTCCAGAGCTGCTTGGGGTGGGCTGGGCGGGCTGGGCTCTCATTCCCGTGTCCCACAGGTGCCTGTCTTCTGAGGAAAACTGGAGAGTGGTCATTCCTTGGGCACTGAGGTCAGTGATGACAAGATCCTTTGTGGTCGCGGAGGTTGAAGAAGAATCAGGTGTATGTGCACATGTGTGAGTGTGTGCATGTGTGTGTGTGCATGTGTGTGTGCATGTGTGTGTGCGTGTGTGTGCACATGTGTGAGTGTGTGCATGTGTGTGTGCGTGTGTGTGAGTGTGTGTGCATGTGTGAGTGTGTGCGTGCACGTGTGTGCATATGTGTGCACGTGTGTGTGCACGTGTGTGTGTGCGCACGTGTGTGGGCCTGTGCCTGTGGGCGGCCCTCTGTGGAGGCCCAGCTCCCAGCCCCTGGCAGCCGGGCTGCTCTCACAGCTGAAGGTGGCTGGGCGTCCTGCCTGCTCTCAGCTCATGGAGTGCTGAGGGCCTCTGATGGCGGGTCTGGGCACTGGATGCTCTCTGCAGCCAGTGAGGGAGGAGCACCAGGACCTTCTCTGGTCGCTCCCTTTGTGGGACTTCAATAGGGGACGTTGACACAGTCCCTCCAGGATGGGGCACTCACGGCCTCTCCGGGCCCCTCGTCTGCCACACGTGCCAGTCACCACACACGTCCTGCCCATGATGCCTTCCCTGGGTCACTAGGTGTAGGACCCCAAGAGAAGGGGGCCCTAGTGCGGGGCAGCAGGGGCGCAGGGATCTGAGAGGACCGCTCCGTCCACTCTGAAGAGGAAGAGCAGCCGGCAGGGGCTCTGCTGGCTCCAGGGGAGGAGGGTGGCTCTGTGCCCACTCCCAGGGCTGATGACAGCAGCAGAGACGGCCAGGACCAAACGGCCACAGGAGAGGGGGACACCAGCTCCAAGAGGTGGCAACTGTCCCCCGAGCCTGGATGGAAGGTGGCCCTGCTGGATGTCCCCCGAGACTGGATGTCCCCCGAGCCTGGATGGAAGGTGGCCCTGCTGTGGCGTCCACATCAGCTCATGTGTTGGCCATTGGGTGGGGCTGCCCGATCCTCTTTCGCCTGGGCTTTGGCCTCACATCGTCCCTTCCTAGAAACCTGCCAAGGCTACACCTTCCTGACGGTGAGTGTCACATTGTGCCCAGCTCAAATCCTTTGCTCTGGATGTCCCCTCCAGCAGGTGCACGGACGCCCCCTGTGGTCGGAACCAGGCCATCCATCACTCAGGGCGACCCACTGCCCCATTTCCCAGGACTGGGGGCTCCCCGGAACACAGGACCGGCTCCGGCACTGCAAGATGGACAACAGGCGGCCTGCCAGGCACTCGAGGCTCACCCAGGCTGACAGGTCCTGTTCCATGCCCTCCCCCTGCCTGGAAAGCCACCCTCCTTTCTCTACGTAACAGAGACCCTCATCCCCCAGGGTCCCACCAAATCCTCCTGGGTGAGCTTTCAGATCCCTGCAATCCCAGGAGCGGGTTACCTGGCTGACTCCAAGGGGGAGACAGGTGGAGTGGGTGGGAACGTGGACTTAGGAGGGGAGCAGGAATGATTCCAAACCTGTGCTGACTGGGTGCGCGTTACCTGTCCTCCATGCCTTCCCCTGGAGGTCCCCTCTCAGTGGCTCACACCCAGGAAGTGGGAGGTGCTGACGGTGGGTAAGAGCAGCATTGATGGAGGTCACCACACTTGGTTTCTTCCTCGTGAATATCTGCTGCTGGCCTGGCCCTGTTCCATGAACACGGAGCTCCGGAAGCTCGGGAGCTATGGGGTGGGTGGCATCTAAGAAACTGTGAGCGGTGGCAACTGGTGGCCAGTGCTGGAAAAGGACAGTGATGGGGCAGTGGCACTCGAGGGAGGGCAGAGCCCAAGGACGGAGCCATGCTCATGGCCTGGAAAAGGGCTTCAGGAGAAGGGACAGCAGGTGCCCTGCTGAGGTGGCCCTGCCCACACTTCCCCAGGTACCAGGGTACCAGGTGGGTGGCGAGGGCTGGCCTCGGGTTTCACCCTGCATGAGGGGGTGGCGTTGGAAGTGTCTTGGGTGGAGGGGTGACGGTTCTGACAGCACTTCAGGACCACCCTTGCTGCTGGGTTCAGGGTGGACTGGGGGCAGCGGGGGGAGATCTGCCAGAGACAGTCGTGGAAAACTGGGTGAGAGAACCAGGTTCCCAGCCAAGGTGCGGACAGGCAGGTCCTGGCGGGCACGAGGCAGGGGCCCTTTCGGGAGGTCAATCAACAGGACTTGCTGACAGTGTGCTCTGGCTGCAGTCAGGAGTGGCTCCATGACCTCAGTCTAAGGACAGCTGGACTCACTGTCAACAGAAGAGGGGTGGGGCACCTCAGCTGGGTTCAGCCTGGGGCACAGGACGGGTGATGCTCACTTGGCATCCGGGGGATGGATTGGTGTGGGGAGGACAGAGACCCTGGGAGTACTCCAAGTGCCTCAGTGTCACCAGCCAGGCCGGGAGCCCCTGAGCTTCTTTCTGAGTCCCCCGCAGTTCTCAGCACAGGATTCAACACTGACTTCCCCTGAGCAGCCATGGAAACCACAGAGCAGGAGCTGGTCTCCCCTAGTGCCTTCCAAACAGACCCTGAGCATCCCAAGCCCAGCTGGTGAAAGAGCACAGTCCTCCGTGGTGACACTCTTGTGAGCACCCGGCACACTCCACGGCCCCTTGTGATCTCCATGGGCTCCCAGGCACGCAATGCTGGGTGGCAGAGCCCCCACGCTTCTGGGTTCCCCAGCAACAGAGAATAAAAGGCAGAGACGAATGGCCTTTGCCTTGGAAACAGCTGCCGCCGCTCCGCATCTGCATGGCCAGTTGGTTTAGAGATTTGTGGAGAGAGCCTCTGAGCCCCGGCTCCTGCCAAGCGAGCTTCCAGGAGCGTCCCCTGGCAGAGTTATGGTTCTGCTCCAGGTGCTGCAGGACAAGCGCCCTGGAGCTGGAAGATGAAATACACTTGCTGCTGGCAGGACCCACAGACGCCACTGGGCACAGCCCAGAAGACGAAGGTCACCCTGCTCTAGATGCCGCTCTCGGACACTTGCAGCTCAGACAACACTCACTGAGGGTTGAGTCCAGAGGGGTGTGCCGGGGAGCTGCCCAGGCTGTAGGACCTGGTTCTCTTTGTACAGACTGTCTTTGAACTCGAGGTGCTGCCGAGTCTCGTGACTTTTGCAGAAGGACGAGCAGGTTCAGCAGGGCAGGAGCACAAGGACCTCTCTCTGGTGGCTCCCACAGAGGCAAGTGCTCCTCTGACCAGGCTCAGAGAGGCTTCCCCAGGCCGACATTAGGATGGTTTGCATTCTCGGAGGCCAATGACGCTTGGGGAAGAGCCAGGAGGACTCCTAGCACTGGACTCACGGGTGCTGCAGGAGACCCTGGAGGGAGGGAAACAGGGCGAGATGCTCGTGCAGGGTTGGGGCAGCTGATCCTGCCCGGCCTCGGCCCAGGGCCCTGCTCTGCTGGGTCCTGTGCGTCAGGAGTTGCAGACGGGGCATTTGCCCTCCGACTGGTGTCCTGTGCTGGTAAAGAAAGGAAACCCTGACAGGGAACCAAGAATCCTCCCCAAGGGCTTTCTCCTGGGGGCAGGGTAGCTAGGAGAATCTAGATACTCAGAAGGCTTCGCTCCAGACGCACTCCTCAGAGACGGTCTGCCGCCACGGTTTGGAGGATGAGATCATTCTGTGAGGCCCGTCAGCCGACCCCTTCACGTAGTCAGAGTACCAGGACCTGGGCAGGAAACTCCAGGAGCTCCACCTGCCTCTCGGGCAGCTCCCTCTGCAGTGTCCAGGCAACTGACCTGCTGCTTGGACCCCCAGGGGTGGGTCTCACCAACTCCTGCAGTGCAGTGCTCACCCTGGCCACGGCTGGCCAGAGGCACGGCCACGAGCCTCCAGGTCCTCAGTGCTCACTGCCCGAGACGCTGTGCAGAGGTGATGCAGAGCCGGGACGAGAAGCCACGGGCAGGAAGACTGAGGACAGACGGTCCCAGTCACCAACCCTGAGGACGTGCCCTCGGTTAGAGAGGACGTGGGAGAAAGGCTCAGGCTGAGGCTAGGAGAAAGGAGGGCAAGCTGGGAGGCCCGGAGGGGCCCTGGTGGGAGAGAGTGGGTGAGCAGGCTGGCCAGAGGCCCTGTCCTGGAGGACGGGTCAGCTCACGGCAACGTCCCGTGGCCACCACACACTCTAGCCTGCTAAGGCAAGTCGAGGCTCACCTGACCCTCTTGTCACTCATGACCCACCTGCCCTGCTGTTCCAGCCTGTGAGTCCTGTGCACAGGAGTGTGTGTGTGTGCAGGGCAGGATCCGGTGAGTGTGAAAATGCCTGTGCCTGTTTTCAGGAGTGTGTACATATGTGGGGCAGGAATCTAAAAGTGTGTGCTCACGTATGCACACATGCACAGGAGTGTGTATGTATGTGTGTGTGTGTGTCTGTGCAGGGCAGGATCTGGTGAGTGTGTGCACACATGTGTGTGCCTGAGCCAGTGCATATGGCAGAAGGCAGTCACAGGCGCAGCTTCACACCTTCCCTGCTGCTACTCCTGGGAACTCGGTTCCCTGCTGTGGCCCAGAGTCAGGCCGTGGCTGCAGCACACAGAGCTGGTGTTACTCTGCAGGAATTGGGAGCCTGCGGATCTGCCTGCAGGCCTCCGAGAGCTGAGGGCCTCTGTTTCCACCCACAGCCCATGGGCCCAGAGCTCACCACGTCCACCAATCAGCGCCATTTTCACCCTGGAGCAGCCTTGTTAGCCTAAGGACTGTGGGCCTTATGTTTCTAGACCTTTCCCCTCTGTCACCTCTCTGGACGCAGCATTGGTCCACCTGGTAGCAGGTGTCCACTACAAGGACCTCAGTAGGAAGTGCCAGCTTTGACATATAAACCAGTGTGGGGCTGGTGGCTACTGCACAGGGCCACTCACCAGCATTACAAGTATGTCTCAGGAGGCCATCCAGGGCTGAAGAGCACTGGGTGGGCAAGCGGCTCCCTCGTTGCAGAACCTCCTGGAGCCTTCTCCATCACAGCGCACGCCTCCCCCATCTCAGCACAGCCCACTCCCCAGGGCTCTGGAACCTGCATGCCAGTCCTTCCCCCTCGGCCCTGGCTGGAGGCTCCAAACGAGCCCCCAGATAACGGGTGCCTAGACTTAACATCCAGAGAGGCCTGTTTGGGCCACCCTGAGCTCCCACCAGCTCTTACCTAGACCTGGCCTGGTTCCTCTGCCTGCATCTGATGGGGAGAGGCAGTGACTTCATCTGTGACTCGGGGAATAGAAAGGACTCTGGATCTTAGGAGGAGCCATGACCCTGAGACTCACGCATTCCACCCTGGGGCAGGGTGGATGTGGTGTGAGAGAGGATTGAGTGTTGGAATCAGACCCGGGTCTCAGTCTGCCACACACAGCCTTGGTCTCCCCGACCTTCTTGTGTGCAGCTGATTATTGCGATCACTGAGTGAAAAACGTGTGGGTGTGCCCAGCAACCTGCTTGGCACACAGGTGAGGACTGGTGAGCACCCCAGGATGTGAGGGGCTGGGTTAGGTGGGCAACTGTGAGGCTGTCCCACGTCTGGCCCAGAGTCCAGACTCTGATCACCATGTTGACAGTGCTCTGCCCTGGCTGATCCCACCGTCACCGGAGAGCCTTTGTGCTAATGACAAACTTCTGACATGGCTTTAAAAGATTCTGATTTATCAGATTCTAATGAGCATCAGAGACTGAGAAGGACTGTTTACAGAGCAGGCACATTTGGCCACTGACCAGTAACTCTATTTAAAAAATAATTACTAGTGCTTATTGATTCTACAAAATAATGAGCTTCACCGTGACTTTCTTACTTGTGTAACAGGCTCTGGGAATCGGTAATCCTCAAGGACAGGGCCAGGAGGTGAAGACGTTTTCAGATGCACACTCGAGGACCCCCTCAGTCCAGGTCTGGGGAAGGGAGTGAGAGTGTCCTGAAGAGCTGCGGCTGCTCCTGACCACTCTTGCTGAGCACTCCTGCTGAGCACCGCTGCTCGGGCTTCTCGGGCAGCAGGAGAGGGTTTTGCATGGAGTGAAGAGATCCCACCTTCGAGCACAGTGTGCCAGGAAAGGTGACCGAGAACTCCAGGAGCACCTTCCCCCACAGGTGGCCCTGGGATGGACCATCTGCCAGTCTGAGGGAGCCAGGTGCCTCCGGTCACCCTGGGCCTTCACACACACCCAAGGTGAGGGCAAGTTCCCGCCCTGGGCTGGCCCCCACCTCCTCACAGAGGACAAAGACGGCCTGGGGTGGAGGTGGCAGCAGAGCGCCTCCCACAGGGGTCCCCGCACAGGCGCAGAGGGGACTCTCTTCCCAGCTCCACATGGGGACAGAACCCAGACCTTGCAGATACACGTCAACTGTAGGCCAAAAAGTGCAGTGCAAGTCTCAGAGCTCCCAGCTCTGGGGAAGTGGGTAGCGGGTCCTGGCAGATACACGTCAACTGTAGGCCAAAAAGTGCAGTGCAAGTCTCAGAGCTCCCAGCTCTGGGGAAGTGGGTAGCGGGTCCTGGCCACTGCACTCTGGTAAACAGGTGTGAACTGCTGAGGAAAATCCAAACAGAGGGCCAACCAAGAGTGAGTGTTCATCAGAGAAGGAGCCTCGGGATTTGCACAGATTCCCTGCCGCAGTCTGGCTGGGCACGACTCAGGAGCCACTTGTCAAAAGAAACGAACTTTATTTTTAGAACTACAAACGCCAAGCAAAACAGCTCCTCAGGAAAAAACCCTCAGAGCCCAACTGCCACCACCGGCTTCCACAAGCCTCTCCCACTCCCACAATCCTCCTGCTCCTGAGGCCGATTGGCTGGGTCGTGTGGGCGGAGCCAAAGAAGTCCCCCAATGAGCAGTTCCGTAGTCTGAAGGGCAGGGAAACAGCCCAATGAGCATCACCGCAGAGGAGCCAATCAGCTAGATGTTGCTGGGGCCGCTGTGAGCCAATCATCAGCCGGCAGTCTGAAAGTTTGCTGGCAGCTGGAAGTTTGCTGGCAGCTGGAAGTTTGCTGGCAGCTGGAAGTTTGCTGGGTCCCCTTGGGCTGTGGCTCTCAACAATTCACCACTGTCAGCTCACGCACTGTGAATGCACGTCCTTAGTTTGCCATGATCTTTAGACCAACAGGGCAGGGAAATGCCACAGACCTGTTTTGACAAGACTTTTTTTTTTTTTAATTTAAGTTATTCGTTAAGCTAAGTCTTTTTAAAAAGAAATATTTATTTTTTAGGTGTCGATGGACACAACGCAATGTCTTTACTTTTATGTGATGCTGAGGATGGAACCTGGGTCCCACCCGTGCTAGGCGAGTGCTCCACCGCTGAGCCACAACCCCAGCCCCTTGACAAGACTTTTAAAATGAAATCCTTGTGAATAAGACGGAGAAATGTGAATTGACTGAAATTCAGTTCTATGAATTTCTTTTAAAATTCTAATAAAGATACGCACTCCTGGGCAGATATGACCATGGGGGAAAGTCTAATAGTCACGGTACAAAAGTAGGTGACTTGTGTCACTTAGTCCTTCCCATCCCTCTCTCCCTCACCTCCTCTGTTGGCCCCGCCCCCTTGCTGAACTTTCTGGTAATCATCTGGGAACACCTCGTCTCGTTACGGGGGAACAAAGCTAGCTAGGTTGTCTAACTCGGAGGCACTGTGGAAAGTTCTGGGCTCCTCACGCTGCCTCTCGGCCCTCGACATCTCCAGGGAGTCCGTGGGAGACAATGTAACAGACAGGGACCCCCAAAGCACCACAGAGGCTCCCGTGGGGCCAGTCTGGTCCAAGGTGGTGGCGGGGACCCGGGTGGTGACTCCTTTCCTCAGGAAGTGGCAGGCATCAGTCCTGGCCCCGAGAACGGTGACCTGAAACCCAGGGGGAGGGGGAGGCTGCTGGGAGGACCAGGTCCCCAGCCAGGTGGGTGGTGCAGACGCAGCCGTGGGTCCCCATAGGGGCAGGTGTGTGGCTCCAGGCACAGGCAGGGGACTCGCGTGCACATCTTGCCCCGCACGTGCCACCAGGAAGAGAGAGGACAGCTGGGAGCAGAGCCTCCCCTCAGGGCCCCGCCTCCCTCCTCAGGCAGAGCCCAGGGAGAGCACAGCTCTGGCTGCAGGCTGTCCCAGGTGCCGCGGCTTTGCCTGTCCCCACACTCCTGCAGCAGTGAGGGGGGAGCCTGTCCAGAGCTCACCCCTCCACTGACCGCGGCTCCCCAGCCTGGAGGGGACGGCGTGCCCAGGGAAGACCATTTCTTAAGATGACCATGGCCTCGTCCTTTGTAGAACCTCCTCCAAATCAGGGCGCATTACCCCAGAATGGCCCCTTACTTCGGTGACAAGTCCAAGAGACGGTGGTGTCCCTGTGACCCCCTGTCCTCCAAGGGTGGCTGTGGCATCTTGGCTGCACCTCCAGGGCCCGTCGGCCCCTCTCCCCTGTGGATGGGACATTGCCACCCAGTAGAGCTCGGCCTGCCCAGACTGCTCCCCCGCTCTCTCCCCTCACCACAGACAGGTTGGGGGTCCATGCTGATGGCCAGGAGAAGAGGAAAAGGACGGCTGGTGTGAGCGCAGAGGAGAAGGGCCCGGGCCTGGGAACAACCCGGCATCTTGCCCTTGTTACTAATAATCCTCCCAAAATCACCGAATGGTTTCTGGGCATTAAAGTTATCGTTTGCCATAAACCCCTTGTCTGTTTTCTGGAGAGTTTAATATATGGCAGGAAGTTTCGCCCATAAAAGGTGATGGCAGTGCTCCTGTGAGTGAGCTGGGCGTCTGTAACTTATGACCTTCATAAATGTGAGTGGGTCTCGCGAGCGGGTCCATCAGTCTTTGGAGTGATTCTGCTTCCGAGTAAAACATTTCACTGTGCACACTGCTGTCAGCCTGGGCCTCGGCGGTGTGCAGACCCGGCTGGCTGCTCCCGCTCCCCACTCTCTTCCCAACCCAGACTGAGACCCGGAGAGCCATTTCTGCTCTCTCGGAGCTGCAGCCCTGCTGGGCTCCTGGGCTCCCTGGACCTGGGAAGCCGCAGAATCGATGCGGTGACCTTTATCACCAGGATGTTCCCAGCAGCCTTCCCTTACAGAACTGGAGGGCGTCTGCTGGAAGGGTGCCCACCAATGGGACTGCTGGAAGGTGCTCCGTAGGCTGAAGGGACTCCAGCAGAGGACACCTTTGTCACCTGGTGGGGCACTACCATCCAGAGACCCAGGGGCCTCTACCAGCCCCAGACTCCACCAGTCCCACGCCCGTCCAGCAAAGGACAGATGCTCCCCGAGGCACAGGGAGCATGCGCCTGCCAGCAGGTCAGGCGGGCTCCACCACGCTGCCTGTGTGATGCCTGGGAACGACTCGCCCCTCCTGCGCCTCGGTTTCCACAGACACGATGGGCCTGTTCCCCCCACCTTAGTGTTGTTGCAAGAGCAGACTGAATGCCTTCTAAAGCAGAGGCCACAGCCCACACTTGGGTCAAAGCACACACGGCAGCATTTGTCAATAAAAATAAATTAAAAATGCAGAAAGTCATCAGCAAACCCCCAGGGAGCTGGAGGGGTCTCTGGTCAGGAACGTGGAGGTGAAGGGCTTACAGGACCAAGTGTGATTGACAGGTTAGTGGAAAGAACTGGAGGAGAAGGGCCAGGTCAGGGGGCTGCAGGAGGCCTGCGGCCTTGCTTGCGGCGGCCCAGCCGGGTGAGGTGGGGTAGCCATGACTGGGTGCTCCCGGGCCCTCTGCGGCTGGTGGCAGGGCGGCTCAGTTCACCTCCACTTTAACAAATGTTAGCCGACTGTCCAGTGTGCTGGGCATGCCTGAGTTTTAGACACATTAGTGTGTGGGGTGAAGGCCTCTGCCCTCAGCCTGCTGGTATCCACCTGGGGTGACCAGTCCCTCACCACCAATGGGGCTCAGAGGAGCTCAGGCACCAGCCCAGTGGGTCCCCTGTGCCCAGTGGGTCCCCTGTGCCCAGTGGACATGCAGGAGGCTTCCCCACGTGGAGCTGAGGGCCCCTGGACGGGCAGCCCTGCAGCCCCCGCTCCTTCCCTCTGTCCCTCAGCCTCTCAGCGCAGCGGGCACTGAGGCCAGCGCGTGTTCTAAAGCAGGCGCAAGGTCGCCCCGGCTCCGGCAGCTTCGTTCAGAGCTGCCCTCAGATCTGCTCTCAGACCTCGTCCTGTGGAAGCAGAAGAGCCAGGAAGAGAGCGAGCAGAGAATGGACGTGGAGCGGGGACTTGGAGGGAGGACCGCAGCCACTTGGCCTTTCAGGGACTTCGCCAGCACCCACCAGCTCCTTAGCCCTGGAGCCCCTCCTGCCCACCCAACAAGACTGGCCACAAAGAGGTGGCCGCCGCGGCACAAGCACCACAGCTGGAACGGAGGCCAGCCAGGAGGCCAGCAAGGCCCCGGCTGGAGGGCGATGGCCAGGTCTGTGAGGAGGCCACACTTCAAAAACCAAAGAACAGCCGTCGGTTATCGGAGAGACACTGCCTTGGCCAGCTGCGGCTGTGTGACCACGGCTAGCCCTGCTCGGCAGACGGCATGGTGTCCCCCGCGCACCCACAGGCCTGCAGGCTGGGTGCCGATCCCAAGCTCCACTCTCCCCCTTCTCAGTCTTTCACTCTGAAATTCTCGGAGACTCTCTTAGAAGCCCCTCGGGTGCAGATTTAAAGTGAATGTCACATTATTCTATCACGCCCATAGGGGGTGGGATATACTTATGCGCCTTAGAGTGTTTAGAAAAAGCACGGCCTTGGCCCAGGAGTGAGCACCCTGGACGAGAGGCTGGAGGTGGGGAGGAGGAGACCTGGTCGGGCAGCAGCACGGCACCTGGAACTTGCTAGGGTGCAAATTCTCAGACCCGCTTCAGACCTGCCAACCTGGGTGTCGGGGGCTGGGTCCAGAGTCCGTGTTAATGAGCTCTCCAGGTGCTTCTGCTGCTAACGTGGAGAGCCACCGTCCCCAGCTCCAGCGTAGACCTCTCCTCCTCCTTGGGTCCGCAGCTGACCAGGAATCTTCTCCTGACAATGGCAGAAAGCCAGGAGGGGCAGCGGAAACAGGTGGTACCTCTGTCCCCTGATAGACGGCCCCCTTCTGCTGCCAAGGCCAGTGACAAACCAGGACCCCCAGGAAGGGAGGAGGCACTGAGACCAGGAGTGCGTCCGCCGCAGACGTCGCGGCAACACCAGGTGGCATTTCACAGGCCTGCTGAGCTCTGCCAGCAGGGCCTGTTAAGCCTCATAACACCACTCGGAGGCACCTAACAGATGAAGCCAGGAAGTCTCCTGGTGACCAGGTCCAGGTCACAGAGCTGACAAGGCCAGGTCTCCCAGTCCAAGTTGAGGACTACTCCATTGCATCAACGTCTAGCCCGAGAACCCACCAGGGCCAGCCCTGGGTCCTTCTCATGACCCTTTCAGGGATTCTTCTCAGCACAGACCCCACCGTCCCTTCACACCCAGGAGAACCAGAGACGGGAATGTTTTAGCCCTAATCAGCCTCACATGAACGACCGGCTCTCCTAATTTCAGAGTCTCCGCATGAACTTGAGTTTAATAATAACCTGCATCCTCAAAAAGGCACCAAGGGCCCCCGGGAGGCGTCTGGACCCGTCTGTGAATGTGATTCTGCTGGAGTCAGGAGCGGGACGAGGTGGAGAACAGCGCAGACAGCAAGAAGGAGAAGTGAGCCAGGAAACAGGTGAAGGAGGAGAGGCAGAAGGAGAGGCAGAGGAGGAAACCAGGCGGGCCAGACGCTGCTGGGCTGTCGGCCATCTCATCACCGCCGAGGGATGTCAGGGGTCTCTGATGACCTGAACCTGAATGGAAAGACCCTCACTCAGACTAGAATTTGTTCTCAACAGTTCAGTAGATGAAATGAGAGAAAATGTGTTGAAGACCTCACGGGAGTTTGAGAAGACCTGTTTCCCCTTCCACGTGGAGGGCCAGCGTCCCCGTCCCACAGCCCCCGCCCTGCCGCCCACGACTCTGCTCAGGTGAGACACCTGGGTGCTGTAGCAGAGAAATACGACCCAGCCGGGGCCTGATCCACGGGGAGCCTGGCCGCACACCTGAATTGTCGCCGCAGAGCCACACTTTAATGGCTCTGGCTGGGATTGATGAGCCCTCCTGTTCCTGGAAGCCCTGCTGGCACCACCTGACGTCCTGCGGAAAAGCAGAGGGTGCCCTGGGGCTGGCCTTGGGCAGCAGCCTCCCCAAGGAAGAGTCCATATGTCCAGCCAACATGTTTCTACACAGGGCACCAGCGCTGGCCCTGCCCTGCTTGCTGAAGGAGGAGGGCGCCTGAGGAGCAGCGGAACCCGGGCTCTCGGTTCTCTGAGGCTGGTGGCTTCTTTGCCTGCATTCCTACACCAGGGTGCTGAGCAAAGAGCATGTCGCCAGGCCTGGGAGGGGCAGGGGACGGTGGCAGGGTCCCACTGCAGCCATGGCCCCACGGTGCTCTTTCCCATCACGAGACGAGAGGCAGTGCCAACCGAGAAGCGCAGAGGCGGAGGCGCCGTCCTCTCCAGGATCAGCCCTGTGACGGGCAGGCCTGGGGAGAGCTCCGAGGTCTGCAGCGCGGGAGAAGGCAGGGAGGGCTGCTGGAACTCGCTGGTCTCGGAGCAGATCTTGTTTTCCAAGTGGCCACCCCGTCACAGCCGTGCTCAGTAATAAGCAGCTTCCCGTGAATCACACTGCCCCCAGGGTCACTCAGGGAGCCCAGCACTCCGAGCCAAGTCCACCCCCTATCTCGCTGCTTCTTGTCCTCGGTGTGTATGAAAGCCAGTGTGCACACCCTAAGGGACTGGGTGACAGTAGTTGGGAGAGGTCTGGGGGTCAGGGACAGGAAGTGCCATGATAAAGAGATGGAGAAAGACGGGCGCCCTATGAAGACAGGGAGTGGAGGGGGCAGGTCACCTGACTCGTCCACAGTCCCGTGTCTGGTGTCTGACACTGTACGGGTTTGCAGAGCAGAATGGAAAGGCGCTTGGGCAAGGCCTGAAGGTGCAGTACCAGGCACTCCAGGGGTGGGAGCCTGCGCTGTCCACCCAGCCTGGGGCGGTCCTTGGCGGAGTCTTCCTGGCTGAACCATCTCAGGGAGGCAGTACCTTCACACCTGAGCCTTCTTTAGATGCAGTAGGGAAAAATCAGTATTGAAGGCATCCCTGGAAAATGGCATGGAGCTTCGCTAGAGAAACCGTTGGTATCCAGCCACACCGTGGTAGAGAGGGAAGGCATGGTACCTGCAGGGCCTCTCACCTGCAGAGGTGTAGAACAAACACACAGTTGGAAAAGAAGCCAGTCCTACTCAAAAAACCACAGACAAGGCCCAAGCCAGGGATGCCCGGAAAGCAGGGCCCGAGGCCAGAATCCGAGTGTGATGACTTCACCATGGACTATGAGCACTGGCCAGCAAGGGGAGTGGACCTCGGCAGGGACGGAGCGAGGCCAAGGCCAGTTCCCGCTGCCTGGCTCCCGGGATCTCATCTGCACATGTAAACACTGCAGCAGCAGGAGGAGCAGGCACCGGGCTGCTGGCCCTTCCCTTGGTGGTCGAAGCTCAGCTGTAAGGAGTGGACGCTGTTCTTCCTGGTCACTTGTCCCTGGGCAGCAGGTGAAGGGAGCAGCAGAGGCCAGGAGTGAAGGCACATGAGGCCAGGGGACGGAGCACAGAAGGCAGGAGCCAGTGCAGCCACTGCAGGGCCAGGACACCATGGACAGGGCCAGAGGCACTGGGGGCAGGACTGTCTCTGTCACAGCTCGTACAGGACAGTTTGCTCCCATCTCAGGGAGAGAGTGGGCGCTTCCTGGAAACAGGAGGCTTTCCTCAAGAATTCCGAACAGTAAGTGAGGAGGGAGTGAGTCAGGCACGCGAGGGTCACAGACCCAGCCGCGTGGGGAAGAGGTGGTCAGCGTTCTTGACATCACAGAGGGAAGCAGACTCGCGAGGCAGCAAGCGCTGGGAGTGACAGTCAACACTGACGGGGTCCCGCGATGGGCAAGGTTGTGCGCTGCCGCAGTCTGGCTGGGCACAAATCACGAGCCACTAAAGCAGGAACAAATTTTATTTTTTCTACTGCAAGAAAAAACCTCACACACGCTCCTGGGGAATCCTCCCGAAAAGCCACGAGGCTCCTCCAGCAACCCCCAGCCGCAAAAATCTCCCCGGGAAAACCCCCCTCCTGCCCTTCGCCAACCAATGGGAACTCCCGGGGAATCCCCGTGAGAACTAAAAATAGCGCGAGAACTCAAAATTAGCGCTAGAACTCAAAAGTAGCGGCAGAGGCGGATATTAACGCCTTGCCTGTCAATCAATACTGTTGGCAAAATGCCAGGGGCCATACAGACTCGGCTGTGGCTCTCAGCAGTGCGCTAGGGTTCGGCTTTGAGCTTTTGCAGGTACAGCCAAGACTCTGAGAAGCTGAGCCTCCGGCCCAGACTCGCAGCAGCTTCCTGCTGGGTCTGAGGTGCACGTCCGCAGGGTCTGACTTTGAAGCATGTCTGACACCTTATATAGGTTTGACATTTTATTAGAAAATAAAATTGAAATTTCTTCTCTTTTCTCATATTCATGCCCACTTCTGAGAAGTCCTGAAGTTTCCTTGAAATATAATTAGGAATACATCTACTTCCCAAATAATATCCTAACCCTGCAGCCTCCGGGAAAGAGTGCAATGTAGAATCCTGCGGAAAGGGACCCGTGTCACAACTTAGATCTTAGCAGTGGCCAGGGTGAGGACCTGTCCCCACTGCGGGGGCACGGCGACACCCCAGAACACATCCCCATGACGGGGAAGCCATCCTGCTCTCCGGGACGGTGTAGGCATCGGCCCACACTGGTCCCCAGGCCCAGACACACAGTGAGCAAAGGGCTGGGGCCTGGGGTCTGGACCGAGGGCAGAGAGCCCCCTGGGGGGCCACGGGGCGTCCCAAGCAGGCTTCCTGCCACTGCCAGCCTGCTCTTCATGCTCCGCAGCTGTCCCTTCTCACAGATCCAGACGCACCTGCACGTCCCAAGGTGAGCGGTGTGCTCCGTTTACTGCAGGCAGTTTGCAGACGATGGACGTGACACTAGGAGGACACGGCTCTGGCCGCGCTCTCTCCGTGCCCGCGGTTCCCGCTCCTCCCCTCCTCCCAGGCCCTCTGCTCTCTGCACCTGTGCGCTGGTGCTTGGCACAGGGGCTCTGGGGACCCTCCGGGTCCTTCAGCTCCCTGCCCCAGTGGACAAGGACGTCTTTCTCTACAGCCTGCCTCCAGGACTGAAAGGCCCAGAGACCCCTGAACAGAAGTGCCCCCTCCAGGAGGAAGGCAGACGTGGCTCCCTGCAGACCCCCCAGCACCGATGGGCCACTTGAGCCCCCAAACAACTGCTGGCCTGAGTCACCTGGAGCCCTTCTCTCCTCTCCCGGGTCACGGGCCGGGGTCTCCACCTGGCCTCTCCTGCCCTTGTTGTGGAGACCTGTGAGGCCCCAGCTGGAGCAGCTGCCCGGCACTCCTGGTGGCTGTGCTCAATGCGCGGGCGACTGAGGGGACACGGTTCTCTAGTCCCCCCCACTTTCTCATTCTTCTTTCTGAGGGAACCCCTGCATCACTGGGGCCAGAACAAGCTACGGTGAAAGGCGGTTTCCCACCCTCCAGCCGCCAGCAGCCAGTCCAGTGGACCCAGGGCACTGAGAGGAACTTCTGAGGCAGCGTGAGCGGTCACCTGGGAATGCTCCCCCGTCTTCCCTCCTCCTGTGGACCTGCAGCCAGAACACGAGGCCCTGGAGACCCACGGCGGGACCGTGAGCAGTCTCAGGGAGAGGGCTTCAGCAAGGCAGGCCTGGTTCCTGGTCACGGGCACTCTCTTGCCCGCCCTGAAGTGCCCGCCTCTGTTCCACGGGTTGTTCTGTCCCTGTGCCTCTGCAGCACAGCGAACCCCACCTGGACAGTGCCCCGGTGAGGAGAGGGTGCCGCGAAGCTGGCTCCCAGATGTCCACTCGGGCCTCCACCACCATGTCTGCTAAAGGTCGGCAGGTGGCAGGCCACAAGAGCCCCGTGGCCCAGCCTGTGCACAGGGAACCTGTCATGAGGAGGCTTCACTGTCCAAGTCTGGCCTTGTCAGACTCCCTGTGTGCGTGGCGTGCTGGGTGCTTGTCCCCCGCTTGGTGCCCTTAGTACTGTGCCCTGCAGCTTCACATGAGGTGGACTGGGGATCCGATGGCCTGTACCATGTCCTCTCTGTGCACACCATTTCCTTCCTTCCCTCCTACCTTACCTGAGGGCAGGGGGATGGCTTCCTGGCTCCTGTGGATAACACTGGGATGGGCTTGGAGTCCAGCTGTGTCCTTGGGTCCTGACCTCAGCCCCCGTGGGTGTGTTCAGAGGTGACTCTGCTGCTTCCCACCCAGGCTCTGTTTGTAGGTCCTCAAGGAACCGCGCTGTCCTCTGCAGTGCTGACCAGCACACTGAGCATGTGCCGCGGCTCCCCTCCACGCCCTCCCCAGGCTCACCTCTGGCTTTCCAGTAGCCGCTGCCCCCACAGGTAGAGGGTTTCATTGCCTGAGGGCGGGGGGCTGGGTGCCCTCCCACACTCCTGTTGCCACCCTGTACTCCTGTGAAATGTCCCTCAGTCCCTCTGCCCGTTTGTAACCAGATTTCTAAAATCTCTGCTTTTCAGTTGTACCTGATGGGACCTTAGCTCCTTATCGGATGCGTAGATGGACTGTTCTCTCCCGTCCTGTGCCCACCTTTTCATTCTGTGGTCGCTTGCTGTGCAGAAGTCGCCTCTCAGGTCTACCTTTGCCTTTGGTGCCACATCCGAGGGACCGTTGCTGAGGCAGGACCCCCCGTCCCCTGGAGGTCTTCCGTGGTCCCAGCTCTGACTCTCACTTCCTGTCTGGGCGAGGTCAGGCCACCTTCCAGTTCTGCACGTGGGCACCTGGACTTCCAGCTTATTGAACCCTCCTCCCGGGTGTATTTTTTCCACCTACTGGAGATTCGTGGAGGGGTTTATTTCTGAGGATGGTTGGTGATTGGCACTGAGTACAGGTGGCTTCGACTGGCACTGTTCAGGTCACAGCGTCTCTAGGCCTGTTTTCAGATGACCCTGTTTTGATGACTGTAGCTTTGTAATAGATTTCAAAATCATGAAGTACAGTGTCCCCAGCTTTGCTCTTCTTCCTCAACATTGCTTTATTTGGAGTCTTTTATGTTTCCATCTGAACTTTACAATGACTTTCTCTTATTACTGAGAGAACTGTAAGGGGCGTTTTCACAGAACTGAACCTGTTTACTTGAGACCCCCTGGGTGCTGGGGACCTGGATACTCACTTCTGTCCCTGGATTCCGGAGCCTGCAGCCACCTTTTTTCATGTGGTTGCCCCCCGCCCCCCCACCCCCCGGTCCCTTTCTGTTCTATACATCCCCAGTGTGCGGCTGGCCCCTTGGTGGTCCCAAAGTCCCACAGATTGACCTGTTATCTGCGTCTTCTTCCCCCCTCTGCCTGGCTGCTCTGAGTCACCTGCATTCCGGCTCACAGTCCTTCCACGATGAATGCTGCTGTCGCAGCTCTCGGCAGAGCTGCACCTCGGCCGCTTTGTTCTCCAGCTGCAGAGTCAGCTGCTTTCCTGTTTACGATTTCAGCCTCTTTGTTGAACTTCTCCTTGTTGTTCATCTCTTGATTTTTTAAGTGCTGTTTGATCCTGTCTGTGTTCCTGGTGGTTCTCTGTCAGGCAGTTGGCAGACCTCCGTCTCTGCAGGAGGAGCGCGAGAGCGCCACTCTGTTCCCGTGGCGCCATGTTTCCCTGGCTCTCGGTGACCCCAGGCAGCCTCATGTCATGTCTCCATGTTTGAAGCATCATCATTTCCAGGCTTTAGAGACCAGCTTCAGCTTAGGACACTCATCAGTCTCCACGGCCAGAGATTCTGTGAGGCTGACTGGTGGAGTCCGGGCAGGCAGGCCTGGCACGGTGGCCCCTGGCAGGTGGGTCTGCTCTGGGTGTCCACGGGTGAACAGGTCTGGTGCCAGGGCCACTGGGTGGCTGGCTCTGACGCCTGCGGGGTCTTCCGGCCCCCCCACAGGAGCGCCTGTGGGCTCAGGGCTCTCTCTTGGTGTGACGCTGCACAGCCTTTGGGAGGGGTGACCTGGGTAAAGTAAGACTCCCCTGGTACTGAGAACACTTCACCGTGGAGCTGCACCCCAGATATTTTTAGTTTTTAATTTTGAGACAGGGTCGCACTAAGTTGCCCAGGCTGGCCTCAAACTTGTGATCCTCCTGCTTCAGCCTCCAAAGTCACTCAGATTGCAGGTAGAAGCCATGGCACCCTGCAAGGAAAACTATTCTGATCCTCCTCAGTGCAGCCTCTGTTTTCTGTGCACCACCCACGTGCTATAACTTCTCACCTGGATTTCAGAACTCTCGGATGAGTCATCAGTGGCTGTTGAATCATATTTTTAATTTTTAAGAAATGTATTGAATATTGAATTCCAATTATTCAAGTTACCACAAACCCATTTTTAAGACACAAAATGAATAAATAAATGAATAAGAATGTTTTTTAAGTACAAAAATGTATCTGAAATCCTATTTATTGAATTTAATTTCATTTTCAAAAAAGCAAGTATTGAGAAGTGCATGCTCTCCATACATAAAATGCCAGGCTAGCCCAACAGGAAACTGGTCAGTTTGCTTTCAGCGGCTGTCCCTGCCCACTCCCCTGTAATAAGTCTGTCGCCATGAGGCCATGTCCCAGAGGTGCTGCCCTCCCTCCTCCTGCTCGGCCCTGACTGTGGCTGTGACCGAGGTACCCACTGGGCTGAGCCCAGGAGTGGAGAAAGGGTGAGGACCAACTTCACTCTGACCCTACACTCTTCTGTCCCACTCCACAGAAGAGAAACCCAGGCGGTGCCAGTCGGTGGCCATCGCTGGGTCCACGTCTGGAGAGCCTGCCATGGTCGGCACCTCCAACCCACAAGAGCAGGCAGCCGACCACAACCAAGCCCTCCCTGACCCCATTGTGACTTCCCCAGGGTTTCTCCAGTTAAAAAGTACAATTCCTACACCCTCTCTCTTAATGGCAGTTACAACTTCCAAGTCACATTCTCACTTCTTGCATCAAAGCCCCGGGTTAAAAATGCCCTTGTTTCATAAAGTGGAGGTTCTGCTGATTTACGCGCTGGCCGCCCGCAGCTCAGGGATTGAGAGGGGGCCTGGCACTGAGGACCCCAGGACATCATTTGGCCAGTTCTCTGTGGGCATTTCTGAGAAACCACCAAGGCAGGCAAACCAGGGGTCTGTTAGCACTTGGATGTCCCCAGAGCAGAGTGCCGCGTAGACGCCCTTCCCTGTGGGAAACTAGCTAGGCACCCTGGCAGTGCCACCCCTCTCCAGTGGCCACTGCCAGTGCCACCCTGGCTGGCAGCCCTGCTCCTCCACCATCACTGGTGGACAGAAGGCAGACGCCGTCCTGAACCTACGAGGCTCACCCAAGCAGGATGGGTGCAGCTGCTTCTCTCTGCGGGGGGCAGCTGAGCCACAGCCGCGGGCGAGGCTGTGCCAGGAAGTGGGCCCGGGGCGGCTGCTCGGGTCGCCCTGGGAGTTCCCAGAAGCCTCTTCTTCAGAAGCCTTCAGCGGTCCCTAGGGGAGCTGCCCCTGCAGTGGCCTGCCAGCTGCCTCTCCTCTGTCCACCACCCAGAGAACAAGTCCTGGGGAGTGGCCATGCCTTTGCTAGAGGAAAAGCAGAGATGGTAGCCCAGACCTTTGCCCTGCCGGCTCCGGAAGGGACAGGGGCTGTGCAGATGGACCACGTGGGGTGGAGGGCTGGGGTAGAACGGCTTCTAGGCCCTCGACAGACACCAGCAGCAGAGTCTGGTGGGGAGCCCAGGCTGAGAGACTGGCCTAGATGACCCTCGCGCTCAGTAAACAGCGGCCCTGGTTATTTTCTTACAATGGTTGAATAAAACAAGATTTGGCCAGCGCACATGCTTCCACCAGAAGGCCTTCTGGAGAGGCAGAGTCCAGCTCCTCTCTGCGTTGTCCTCGTCCTCGACGGTTCCACACCAGCCTCACACAAGAATCCCGTGTTCTGGAGCTGGGGCTGCAGGCGATTCTCAGAAATGATTCAAATGCCCACGGAGAACACCCGTTCACAGGAAGAGCTTCAACCCGAGTTAAATCTGAGCATCTCTCCTTCCAGCCCAGCTGATGAGCTTTCATCAGAGGAATGAGCTAAAAAGTGCTTTCATTTAAAAGTAATGGTCAGAGCACTGCTTGGTTCTTCAGCAACAATAATACTTTACCTCAGAGTTGACATTTATATGCCAGCAACTCATTTGTTACAAACTCTAATTGCAGAGCAACAGCCCAAAAAAGGCAAACAGAAAAAAGGCTCAGAAACCCTTTGAGATCCCATCTAATTAAAAATGCAAATTAAGAAAGAAACCTCAAGTCATAAGTCCTGCTCAGTCTTTTCAAAGGCACCAATTACGACTGACTCATTGGGCAAGGGCTGTCTTTAATTTTAAGACAGATTTCTCAACATCCCATTGGCAGGAAATTAAAACGACTACAGCTTAGAAGTACAATGAGCACGTCGACCTTGGTTATCCAAACTTTATTCCGTCTTGTGCGGTTTCTCTAGCAACCACTGGAGCGAGCGGACTACCGCCATCGGCTTGTTCTGAGGGCCCAGGAACGTCTTGTTTCCAGCGATAAGCCATCTCTTCTGTGATCTGACGCAACCCCTTCCCATGAAACCGTACGGAGACATTCCAGAAAAGAACAAGCTGTTGGAGGAGTCGCTTGGCAACTTCAGAAGGCACGAAGGGAGGGTGCTGCTGCAGAGCACGGTCCCAGGGCAGGAGATGGGGGCCACTGGAGGACCGTGCTCATGTTAACCTGAGCACGCGTCCCATGTCCAGGACCCGCTATTGTTCCGTCCTCGGGTATTCATTAACGACATGTCTGTCGCATCTGTCCTGTCGTGAGAACTAATAGGTGATGGAAGAGCGACTTGCAAAGTTTTAGAGCTGGGAGAGGAGCGCGAGGGTCATCTAGGCCAGTCTCTCAGCCTGGGCTCCCCACCAGACTCTGCTGCTGGTGTCTGTCGAGGGCTAACAGGTAGATGGAAAGCACACAAGAACTCGAACAGGAAAGATTCAACATGGGGAATGTCTGACCACAGTGGGGGCTGAGATTACAGGGCAGCCACGGCCACACAGGCAAATGCAGAGTGCTCAGGACAGACCCCCCTCTGCCCCAGCCTGAGGTCCAGAGAGGGAGCAGCCCAGCCTCACGGGACCACAGAACTTCCTGAGGTCAAGGCTACCCGGGGAGGCTGCCTACAGTTAGGCCCTGCCCCTAAGAACTCGCAGGAAATTCCACAAGGATCAGCCAGGGACTCCTGGGGCGGGGGGGTTCTTGACAGTTCATGCCATTATAAAGACTCCGGGAGCTACAGGGGTCATCTGCTGGCCTCCGGGCGTGCCTCAGAAGGTACAGGCTGGAGAAGCTGACCACTCACTGCAAGAGCCAGGCTCAGGAGAACTTCCAGGCTGCAGGAGCCAGCGCTGCTGAAGCTGCCTAGGCTGCAGGCCCTGGACCCCAGGAAGCACACACCCCAAGGAAGCCGGGCTGCAGCAGGAACCTGGCACTGGAAGGACGCCACACTGCAGGAGCCAGCACTGCGGAAGAGGCACATGCTCAGGACACTGCCAAGAAAGCACAAAGGAACCAGGAAGGGAAGCTCCGTCCTCTGGTGTCCTTCTAGCATCCTCTACTGACAAAATACCGCGTCTGCTGGCACGCAGTATTTAAAGGGCCCATTTCCACTTCACAGAGCAGCAATGAAGTTGGAGTTTAGAGCTGAAAAGCAATATGCCAGGCTTGGCCCAGTGCCGATGCACGAAGCCATGTTCCCTGTATCTAACTTATCCCCGTGGTGTCTCCAAGGGAAGATCTCGTCGCTCACGACCCACGGAAGAGGAGAGGACCTGAAGCTTGTTAGAGCTAGTAAGCAGCAGAAGGAGAATTCAAACCCGATTTAGCCACCCCCAAAGCCCAGGGTCTATGGATACCAGGTTCTCTCCAAGGAGGATCAGACTGTTGGAGGAGCGGTGGTCTACATGGCCAAACCTGGGGAGGGTGGGGACAAGGAGGAGTGCAGGTGGCAGTGGGGATTCCGGCGGGGGCTGTGGTGGGAAGAGGGCTGCACTCACGTGAGTCCTGAGCCTGGGAACCCTGAAAGGTGGGTCTGGAGGAAGAGGGGGGCTGGGACCTGAGTCAGCCCAGAGTAAGGTGCAGACTGAGAGACCGACACCAGTTCAAGCCACGAGGACACATCAGAACAGAGAGAGCAAGTCCCAAGCAGGCTGAGAGGCCCTGGGTTTCTGTCACCAGCACTGGCTGTAGGTCCGCAGGGCCATGTCTGCAGGCAGAGCAGCTTGGACAGGCTGGTAGGTGAATGACCACGCCAGAGCGAGAGCCTGTCTTCTGGGACAGGGCAGCCAGAGAGCCCCAACCTGCTAGGTGACCAGAGGACACGAGGCAGAAGACGCTGACCACGTGCAGATGATGGGCGACCTTCCAGCTCTCCCCTTTCCGTGCACCTTGGGGAGCGGGAAGGCCCGGGAAGCCTGCTCCAGGGGAGCCTCACGTCCTCACTGAGGTCAGTCAAGGCCCTGGCTCGGGGTTCCCAGTTGTGCCTCACCTGAACACTGGACTCACCTGGAGATCTCTTAGAGCAGCATAGATGCCTGGGGCTGCGTCAGGCCTACGGTGAGCGATGAGCGTCCACCAGCAAGTTCCAAGGATTCCAGGGCACACTCAGGGCAGAGTACCACTCTTTTCCTGACTGGTAGAATGGCATCAAGACAAAAAAAAATAACTTCACCCTCTTCCGCCCTCCTCTCCTGCAGGACTCGCTGCCCGTTGACTTCTCAGCAAGAACTCTGCCCTCCACACTGGTCGGCGGTTAGCGACTCTGCAGAAAGTCGCCGGCGAGGTGCGCAGGCCTCACAAGCTGACGGAGCCCTCGGCTGGCAGAGCAGGCCTGAGGGCGAGGAGGGATGCTAGCCTCAGGGAGCTGGCGGAGGCAGGTCTAGCCAGGACATCCTGGTTTTCAGCCACAGATGTGATGGGGAAGCCCAGAAGTCCTCCTGCGTGGCGAGGGGTGAAGCCCGGAGACGTCTGGTCTTGGTGGAGATCCAGGAACCCGGGGCGCTCTCAGCTGGGGCAGGGCCTTCTGCCAACGGCGCGGCTGGGAAGGCTATGGTCTCCCGCCGCTCAGACTTGCTCAGCTTGGGGTCAACAGATGCCACAATCCTGGCCTGGAGTCTGTGAGGCAGGCTTCACTCCTGTATCCAGACGCCACTTCTGCCCTCGGAACCAGGTGCATATTTATTTTTTAAAAATTTGTCTGACCTTCATTTTCTCTGTATCATGTCATTACGCATAATTCAAAATATCCCATTAGCTTTGTGACGAAATTCCTTTAAACGTTATTCTGAAAAATTTCAATCATATGCACAGAGTACTATGATGGGTCTACTGTGTGTGTCCCAGGGCTGTGACCGTCAGCTCAAGGCAGATGGCATTTCACCCCACACCAGCCCACTACCACACCTAGATTCTGGTGAATAACTCCAGACGTCACAACATCCCACCCATAAATATCTGAGTATGTAACTCTTAAAACAAGATGTCTGAACTTTTAAACAGCAGCACATATTTTCACAGCTAAAATGTTAATAACTGCCTAATATCATCAATGGCCAGTGCTCACCTACCAGTTTTGTTACTTTATATCAATAACATCAACTTTTTATGTAGTTTACATCAAAATCCAGAGAAGGTATATTCATGGTAACCAGTTAAAATTAAGTTTCCTTTAATCTGTAAATTCTCTTGATCTGTTTTTCCATGTACTTTACTCATTGAAGAATCTGAGGGCGGCTGCAGACGCGGCTTCTCCTGCTGCACCCTCTCGGTATCTGCTGGGTGTGCTCGAGACTGGGTCCTTGGGTGCACACCTCCAAGTTGTTGACAAGACTCCCGCAGAGACTGCCTTGCCTTTCACCGCCAGGCGGCACCTCCGGGCTGGCTCCGCTGTTCTGAGTCCTGCCCAGTCACGGATCAACGATGCCCAGATCCAAGGATCACCTGGGATTGGAAAAGAGCAGACGCACCTCTACCATTCCTCCGTCATTTTCAAAGTTGGAAGACTTGTCTAAGAGAAAGCTCCTTCCCCTGGCCCTGGAGACCCAGCGAGACCCTCTGCGTGGGAAAGGAAGGACGAGGTGTATATGTCACTCCCTTGATTTCCCTTCTTTTATTTACTAGTTTTTAAAACTATGGTGGCCCACAGGGTTCTCCACTGGTGATCCGTCATCTTTTTAAACAACTTTGAGTTATAACTGATGCCCAGTGGACGCACTGCATGAAGTGTGTAGGTCTGGGGATTGATCTACACCCATGGAACCATCACGACAGCCTGTGCCCCACGAAGTGTCCTGCTGCCCCTTAGGAGCCCCTGGTCCTGTTGCTGTGCCCACCTCAGACTCCGAGGCACCTACTCACCCACTTCCTGCCATTATAGATCAGCTTTTCTAAAACCTTATATAAAGGTGGCCCGATGCCTGTATTCTCTCTCTCCCTCTGCCTTCTTTCACTCAACCTACTGATTTTGAGACCCACCTGCATTCCTGTGCGGTTATATAGTCCATTACCTTTTTCTCTGTGGTTTCCCACTCTGTGAATCTGTAGGTTTGAGGTTTCATCAATTTGGGGGAAAATCAGCCATTGTTTAATTTTTTTTCTGGAAAAAAAAAAAACAGAATAGAAAAAAACTCAGAGACTCCAGTTTCCTGTATATTAGGCTGAAATGGTCTCTCAGTGCTCTTCTTCCTCTTATTCCAAACCTCTCAGAGTTTCATCTTTGATAGTGATTCCCTGCTGCGGCGTCTCCTGCACCACAGTCCTGCCGTGTGTCCCTCCCAACGTGTGTTCACAGCTGGGACTTTGGCTTGCCCCTCCCCCCCACTTTCTTCTCAGTTTGGAGCTCCGTGGTACCATGACGCTCGGTCTTAGTTACTCTCAAGTGTCCCCTCTCCTCCTCTGGGCCTGTCCCTGCTGCTCTCTGTGCCTGGCAGAGTTTCCCTAAATGCCAGGCTGCGTGTGGACGTGTGGCCATCCCTGGCTGCTCTTGGGCATGGGGAGATTCTGTTTGTTACTTGGAAACAGTAGGTCCTCTCGGGTTTGCTTTTAAGCTATTCCACTTCATCCATTATTTGATTTACTCCACACAACAGCCTAGGAATTTTGTGAACAGCAAATTTCCCCCACAGCTGAGCAGAATCCCCTATGAGTTGTGAGGTTTCCCTCTGGCTGGGGGAAGAACAGGCGGTGCCCAGCCTGGGTGGGCAGCGGGGCCATTCCCTCTTATCCTCAGGGTTCCCTCTCTCTAGCACAAGAGCCTCCCACATCCACATGCTGTCAGTGCATGGTAACACTGGACGGCAGCGCTCAGCTCAAGTCCTCAGGACTCAGGAGCACTCAGCTCGAGTACTCAGGAGGCGTATGCATGCTGGCGTAGAGGCCTAAGAGAAGACTCCCATTTTGGATATGAGCGTTTAAGAGCTGTGAGAGATCTTCAAGTAGAAATGTTGGAGCGAGTTGGAGTCTGACCAAGGAGACAGGCGGACTAAACAGGCATGTACCCCTGGGAACCCTGACTATGCAGAGGACCCCAGTTATGGTGAGATCATCCGGGAAGTTTTAACAGAGGAGGGCCCAGGACTGGGTCTGCAGAGTCCTGACATTTTCAGAGTGAAGGAGAAGTCACAGAAGTAGGGAAACCCCCGAAGAGGTGTCATGACAGTCAGGGGACGTAGAGGAGAGTGCTGTGGACAGGCCCAGGGCTGCCTAGAGAGCAGGAGGAGACGAGGCCCACTGGACCTGCTAGATGGTCTGAGCACCAAGGAGTGGAGGAGAGAAGACGCCACGTTCACCCAGCGCCTCCAGACACGTGGCTCTGGAAGGAAGGAGGGCAAGAAAGGCCCGAAGCAGGCAGAGATGGCAGCGCCCGCCTCTCCTGGGGCTCCCTGTTGTGGGGAGCAATTTGTGCAGGTGGCTCCTTCGACTTTGAGTCAACAGAGGCCCCTCAACATCCAGGCAGGGTGGTCCGCCAGGCCTTCTTCCTGGTGAGCTCGGGACTGTGTGGCTGGGATGCCGTGAACCGCAGGCATTGGGGCCGCACTCGTGATGCCCCTCCAGGGCTCTGCATGTCCTGCAGAGTGAGCCCAAGCAGGCCTGCCCACAGTCCAGCAGCCGGCATCGGCTCCAGGTGCCCTTCCCCTGGGCTGCATGCATTGCCAGGTACCCGCGCTCCGTTCCCGCGGAGCTCGCCTTTCCCAGGCTCATCCTACCTTTCACGGCCCCTCTCAGGTGCCTTCTCCAAACCTCGCCTCCTCCTGCGACCTTCCAGGGAGCTGCCGGCGCACACCATCTCCACGTCACGCTGTCCAGGGTTTTAAAATCATGGTAGTTAGACACAGATTGGGTTCGTTTTGACAGAACAATGCGTGCATGGATTTTGACTTGCTCCTCAGTTCCCATGGCCCTTTCTCTCTCCTCCTCCCTGCCCCCGGTCTCCTTCCTCTACTCACCTGGTCTTTCTTTCACTCCTTTATCCATCTCTTTAGATTGCTGCTCTCCACAATACCCAGAGGTGGAATTCCCTGGGGCGTATCCCATATGCACACGTGTGATCTGTCCAACCGTCCCGCATTTCCTCCCTTTTCTGTCCCTCCTCCCTCCCTCTCCATCTCCCTCTTCTACTCCACTGATCTTCCTGGTGTCTTTATGATACCAAATTCCCCTCCTTTTTTCCTTATTTTGCTTGAGCTTCTACACATGAGAGAAAAAATTGGTCTTTGATTTTCTTAGCACAATGTTCTCCATCCTCATCCATCGATGGCAAATGTCATAACTACGTTCTTCTTTATGGCTGAATAAAACTCTGTTGCATATATATTTTCTTAATCTATCCCTCTATTGACAAGTACCTGGACTGATTTCACAATTTCTCTATTGTGAGTTGTGCTACGATGAACATTGATGTGGCTATATGGCTATAATATGTTGACTGGAGTTCTTTGGGTATATACCAAGGAGTGGGGTAGCTGGGTCATGTGGTGGTTCCATTCCCTGATTTTTGAGGAATCTCCATACTGCTTTCCAAAGTGGTTGTATTAATTTTCTGTCTTGCCAACAATGTATGAATGAACCTTTTTCCCAAATCCTCTCCAGGATTTATTATTATTTGTGTTCTTGATGACTGCCATTCTGTCTGGAGTGAGATGAACATTAATGCCAATTTGATTTGCATTTTTCCGATTGCCAGAGATGTTGAACATTTTTTTTCTTGTATTTGTAGGCTATTGGTATTTCTTCTTTTGAAAAATATCTGTTTCATTCATCAGCACATTCACTGATTGGGTTATTTATTTATTTGTCCATTTATTCATTTTGGTGTTAAATATATCTCCCAGCTCTTTTTACTTTATTTTCTGTTTGTTTGTCTGTTTTAAGACCATGTCTCCCTGAGTTGCTTAAGGCCTCGATAAGTTGCTGAGTCTAGCTTTGAACTTGGGATCCTCCTGCCTCAGCCTCCCAAGGTGCGAGAATTACAGGCATATGGCACCATGCCTTGCTGGCGTTAAACTTTTGAGCTCTTTATACATTCTGGATATTAACCCCCCGATCTCAGCAGCAAGTGGCACAGATTTTCTCCTGTTCTGTAGGCTCTCTCTTCATGCTCTTGATCATTCCCTTTGCTCTGCACAGCTTTTCACCTGATGCCATCCCACTTATTGACTCTTGTTTGATTTCTTGAGTAATGGAGCTCTTGTTGAGGAAGTTGGTGCCTCTAACAATGGGCTGGAGTGTTAACTCTAGGTTTTCCCCTAGGAGTTGCAGAGTTTCTGTCTGATTCCTAGGTCTTTGATCCACCTTGATGACTTGTGCAGGGAGAGAGATGGGGATCTAGTTTCGTTCTCCTACAAGTGGGTGTCCAGTTTCCTCAGTGCCATTAATTACAAAGGCTGTCTTTTTTCCAACATATGTTTTGGTACCTTTGTGGAGGATCAGATGGTTGTAAGTATTTGTCTCTTCTCTTCTGCTGGTCTTCATGTCTGTTGTGATGCCACGGGTCGGATTTTTTAAGGCAAGAGTCTGTTTCCTCCACTAGACGATGGCTCCTTGGGAGCAAAAGTGGTGCCCTGTTCTTCTTTCTCTGCAGTTTCAGCCTGCAGCCCAGTGGTGGATAGAATGGAGAAGACCAACAAATAAGCTCATTGGAAAGCAGGAAGACCAGGAGAGAGGTCCAGCAGAGCACAGGTTGATGTCAGTAGCTGGTGGCTGAGGCCTTGGGTGGGAAGGAGCCTGGGCCCACCCTCCTACTCCCCGAGCAGCCGGTGGAGGAAGGGTTCTGTAGCAAAACCAAAGCAAGACCACGCCTGAGAGTGTGAAGATAGCTGCACAGCCAGGCAGAACATTTGGAGGCAACTGGGCCACAGGCTTGAGTTGCTAAACAGGCTTGGTGGGGAAGGTCCAGAGCAGCAGACACTGCTCACCAAGGAGAGCCCGAGGTGCTTTTGCGGCTAGCTTCACCCGGGGCCTTAGTCCTCGGGGCTGCTCCCTGCTCTGCCGTTTCCCTCCCAGCTGCTACGGGGTGACTGCAGGGAGTCAGCTCCACATGGCCGAGTGCGGACCTGGGAGCCCAAAGCCTGCATGAAAATGAGCTCTGCTCCTTACTGACAGTGACTTCGTGGGAGCTCCTGGCACCTCAGCTTCCTCACCTGTCAACCAAGGATCTGCCTGCGGTGTCCTAAGCCAGGTGTATGGGTACCAGCTACTGAGAACTGCGGCTAGCGCACTGAACACCTCGTGTGAGTTAAAAACCGACATGAAACAGGCTTCCTAGGCCCAAGGAGGCAGTGAATGTGGAGAGCACCATCAGAGAGGGAAGAAAGACTGGGCTCAAGAAGAGATGCCGGGCTCCCCTGGGCCCAGACAGCAGGACTGACGGAGCGGCGGTGGAGCGTGCTCTGCCTGCCTTTGCAGTGCCGGGGAGCGTGGTCTCCTCAGAGGAATGGAAAACATCTAGGGCTGGACGAGCCCTGGGGTGGAGGGGCTGCGATCAAGGCAGTTTCTGAGAGTCCCATTAATAAGGGTCTCTAGAAGCTGCCAAAGTCCAGCTCTGGTAATTATCCAGTTAGTTTGCTGAATCAGCGAATATAAGCTTCCCAGTCCTGGTGCTAATTAGGCTCCAGCCTCTCATCTCATTAATAAGCTTCCAGTTCATTTGCATGTGAGGAAAAATTGTGAGTGTGGGGGAGTTTAATAGGAGCCCAAATCACTGCCCACGTGTGTCTTTTTTATTAAAATATTTAACCTTTTATTATGACTCAGAAACATCTGTTGGCGTTAAGCTCTGTGGAAGGATGCCAGAGTCCAGCATTTACCAGCAGCTCCTGCGTCCCTCCCCTCACACCTGGCTCAGTCCTGACCCAGGAGCAAGCAAAAGAGAAATGGCCAGCGAACTCAGGGCCAGGCCTGGGCAGGTGAGGACGCCAGCCGGCCCCGTTCTCCCCATCTGCCCACTAGGTGCCAGCGGCCACAGGCGCCAACCTGCTCAGGGACCAGCCGAGCGGAGGCCGGAGCTCAGGCCCCCTTCCTCTGTCCAGTGCTCCTCACTCACGGGTGCCAGGTGCACCAAGCATGGGTGATGGGGCTCATCGACGGCAGAGCCCCCTCCTGATCCTGGGCGGGGATCTCCCCCACCTCAGCCCATTTCCCAGAGCTGGTATCTCCTCTCCTTCGTGAGTTGGGTGATAGGGGAGCCAGGCCTCTGCCCTCTGATGTCATGCCCCTGGTCATGCTGTGTTAGCTGTCAAGTTGCCGTGAGCCGCTGTCCCATCCGGGCTGGCCCAGTGTGGCCACATGGGCCTTGAGGACAGAGTCACAGTTGCCATCAGCTACCGTCTCATCCAGGTTGCTCCAGTGTGGCCACATGGGCCTTGAGGACAGAATCACAGTTGCCGTCAGTCGTTGTCTCATCCAGGTTGCTCCAGTGTGGCCACGTGAGACTTGAGGACAGAGTCACGGTTGCCATCAGCTACTTTCTCATCCAGGTTGCTCCAGTGTGGCCACATGGGCCTTGAGGGCAGAGTCACAGTTGCCATCAGCTACTTTCTCATCCAGGTTGCTCCAGTGTGGCCACATGGGCCTTGAGGGCAGAGTCACAGTTGCCGTCAGTTGTTGTCCCATCCAGGCTGGCCCAGCGTGGCCACGTGAGCCTGAAAAGCAGAGGAGGACGTTGGAGAGAAGCAGCAGGAGGACATTAGGGACTCCAGGCTACCGAGGGCTGCAGCCCTGATGTGGCTTGGAGAGGAAGGGGTCACGTGGGAGCAGGGACCCTCCTACCACCACGGAACTGAATTCCTCCACAACCTGGGTGAGTATCATGCGAGCACTCACGGCCTCCAGAAAAGAGCCCAGGCCGGCCAGTACGTGGACTGAGCCTCGCAGACCCGGGCAGGGGACCCTGGGTTGCTCTGCTGGACTTCTCACGGGAGAGAGGTACACGGTGCTGGTGTTAACTGAGTTTGTGCTGAGTTGTTATCTCAACGAGAGAACATGAACGCAGCTCGAATCTCTCAATTCCGCTCCCTCTCCATGGGCACCTCCCCGTCTCACCACACCTCTCAGCTGGACCCTTGAAATAGGCCACCACTCCTCCCACAGCCTCTGCCTCATCTTCTGTGAAGTCTGTACCCTGCAGCCCCAGTGATGGGTTTTCCTGTCCCAAGCCCACACATGGATCTTCCTAAGGCACGTGAAACCCCTCAGGGTCTTTCCGTGGCTCTCGGACACCCTCTGCATGGCCCACCTGTGGGTGTGGTGCCCCTACCCAGGCTCCAGCCTCCCCTGACCACCTTCCTCCCCGCTCTGCTCCTCCAATGACCTTCCCTATCTCCTGTCCTCTGCCGTGCTCCCCGTCACAGGGCCTAGAAGACACCCTCCTGCCTTGGCCACCTGGAGTCCACTCGGCCTGTTGCTCTTGAAGCAGGAGAGGCTGGCTTCCTTGTGATGGGCCAGGTCTGCTTGCCCTCCCACCCCCCGGCCCTGGGTTTCCTTCTCAGCACTCGTCGGAGTCTGTATCTGTGCTTTTAATCCCGTCTCCATCCAGCTGGACTGCCGCCGGGGAGTGAGCCCAGCCGTGCAGCCTAGGGCTTCTCTGAGACAATAGATGGAACACACATCCCAAGCCCAAGAGAAGAGGAGCACTCAAAAATGTGACAATACAGCAGCCCCCACCCACTGTGGTTCTGCTTTTCAGGGATTCGGTTATCCTGAGTCACCTGCCATCTGAAAATACCAAATGGAAAATCCAAGAAATGGAGAGTTCATCATTTAACTTGCACAGTGTTCTGAGAGGCATGATGAGATCTCTCACCATCCCGCCCTATCCCAGCCAGACCCAAGCCATCCATTTTTCCGGCCTATCTGCTCTGGAAGTGCCACCTGCCTGGTCACTCAGCAGCTGTCTCAGCTATCAGATGGGCTGCACGATACCCCAGGGCTGGCACGTTCCATGTGCCATCACTGCTGTCACCCCGTGCAGATGACGGAGACGCCTGTGCACCAGGACTCGTCACATGCAGGAGTGGTGGGAGCGAGGAAGGGATTCCTGGAAAAGGAGCGTGAGAAACCCTGGGCAGGAGCCCCAACCTGGTGTATGTGGGGACTCCGCGGCTGGCACCAGTGGCTACAGGCCCCATAATAGGCAGGCTTTGTCAAAGCAGGTGTCCAATGCCTGCCTGGGGTGTAATTTGGCACGTGTGCACGCCCAGTCAATGAGCTGAGTGTCGCCCACATAATTCCTAGTGCCCTTCGTCCAACTTGGCACACTCTGCCATGCCCCAACGGGCCCATCTGAGCCTGGCACAGCGAGGCAGAGGCAACGGGAGCCATGGCGTTCAACCCCTGGCATCCTGTTGAGACTTGGTTATTTATTTATTTTTTGCAACTGGTCGACCACCATGGTCTGTGGAGAATGTGAAGTCAGCCTACAACCTGATTCTGCTCTCAGGGCAGCGGTTGACCTGGTAAAGGGTTGGCATGAAGACATATGAAGACTGCTGCGAGAGAGCGCGCACAGTAGGGGCCAGCTCTGCCTCAGCAGCCGTCCCTCCACCTTCCTGCTAACGGAGCTGCTGGCTCTCAGGCACGACAGGAGCGCAGCACGCTGTGGCTCCAGAGAAGGTGTGAAGGGCCACGCTGACCAGAGACCTTCCACCCCTCACACCAGCAACGGTCTGCGTGAGGCACGGGAGCAGCCCCAGGGCCATGAGCAGGGGATTTCTCTTCCACCCCGTCTTTCTGGACAAGACCCTGTCGTGTGAGCGAGGTGCCTGCAGCCTTCTGGCGATATCAGGCAGTTGGCCAAAGGACGAGGCCAGCACACTGAGGATGGCCGGGGAGACACTCCGCACTTGGTCGTGATGACATCTGGCCCTGGTGTCCTCGTGTCTTGAATTCTTGTGATAGGAGATATCCACATTTCTTCATTGTTGGCCTTGACTGGCTCAAGATGTGACGGGCGCCATGAAGACAGGGTGGAGTTTGCAGGAGCTGGAGTCATGCTCAGGCACCGGCTCCACCACTCGGCCTGGGGGCCGTGGGGCTCACGCCAGCTGCAGGGCACTGCCAAGGTTCCGAGGGGGCACGTGGATGAGGAAGCTGCTCCTGGACGTCACAACCCAGCAAAGAGACACGCTTCGGAAGCTCTGTCTAAACAGAGTGGGTGAGCAGAACGTGGGGCTGGTACACAGGTGTGGACGGTGTGGCCAAAGTGGTCAAGAGAAGAACCCAGCCTGATGCCATCCTAAGATTGGGGGCCAGCTCGTCACAAAGTCATGGAAAGTTCACTTCTGTTTTACTGTAAAGTACTAGGATTTCTATTTCTATCTGACCAGAGTTTGATGTTTCAAAAAACTTGCTTGGGATCCTGCCTGTGCTTTGAACTCACCCGTGCCCGGCTCTCCTTGACCCAGATTTGGTGTCAGGCAGGCCTCTGCACCTGACACCATGCTTGGCCACTCTGCCAGCTGGATTTATACCTGGAGTCACCACAGTGCTGCAGGAGTGGGCAGAGGCCCTTCAGCCAAGGGACCGGTGGGAGTCCTGGGGTGGGAGAGCTGGGGACCAGGGAGCAGAGGTACAGGGTGAAGGGGGTCAGGGCAGGACCTCTGGCCTGTCCCTGTGGAGGGGACAATCACCACAGCAGCTCACACACAAGTCAGGCAGCGGTGAGAAGCCTTCTGTTCCGCGGTGGGAATACAGACTTGAATTTCAAAGCACAGTGGCCAGGCTGCCCTGGGCAGGGGCACAGACCCCGAGTGTGCTCCTATTCAGAGCCCAGCAGAGCTGTCCCTCTGGCCCCAGGGGGAAGATCAACAAGACCAAGTCCACTGGCTTGCCCTGAGAGTCAACCCAAGGAACATCTAGGTTGCATGGTGTGTGTGTGTGTGTGTGTGTGTGTGTGTGTGTGTGCACACACGCATGTGAAGGTGTGCCTGTGAGCCATGAGCAGCCGCCACATGCATTGCTGTGCCTACCGCCTGCACAGGCCTGTGCGGTCCTTGACACTAGAGGTGACTTACGTGAACAGATGCCTGTGAGCCTGCTCTCGTCTCTGCGCGGGTGCCGTTGTTTCCTACAGTTGACCGGGGCTCAGGCTGGCCAGTGGATCCAGCAGGTCCTGCAGCCTGGACACCTGCCAGCAAGGGTGTGCAATGGCCGCTGTTTCCAAGCTTCACCGGCTCCGCTGCCAACCCCTGATACCTGGTGCTCTGGAGGACACAGGCAGAGGGGAAGTATCAGACTGGAAAATTGCCCAGTGATCTGTTACAAACATCCTGTCGGCTGCTGGAGCTCTGGTGCCTGACCCTGCCGAGATGGGTGAGCGCCGTTCCCCTTGGCTCCTTGGGAGAGGTGCCTGCTCTGATTCATACTGCCCTGAAAAGCAGCAGGCCTAGAGATGGGGCGTTCAAAGGCACGGGCACATGGCCTGAGAATGAAAGGCACGGGGCAAGGGGCACAGTGGGCATGGAGTGGGAGCCACCTCCCCATTCCTCTCCTGTCACCTCCACCCTCTACTTGCCAAAGCCCCATCCCTGAGTGGTATCTCCCATCTGCTCTCTTAAGGGGCAGGAGGTTGGGGGCCCTAGAAGACCGTTTGCAGTCTTCACCTCCATTAGAGCTGCAATTACCACAGGCCTGGCATGCGGACGCGCAGGCACAGCACCAGACGTCCAGACGGGACCAGAGGGTCCACAAAAGCCCCTCTTTCAAACCATCTGCCCTCTTGGACCTGCTGGTCCCTTCCTCCGTCAGCTCAGTTTTCATCTTAAGGAAAGAAAAGCATTTTTACTTAATTAAGACCACTTGATCATGAGGCAGAGGTCACCCGTGAGACAACTAACACATCGGAGCGCCTCCTTCATTGATCCCCTAGTGCACTGACCCTTGGGGGAGACGTGGGAGTGGGACACACCACAGGTGGATTTTGATGAGTGTACCTATGACTTAATCAAGAGCTTTGCTGCAGTTGTGAGTGCACCAGGAGTGACTCGGAGCTGGAAGACAGGTCGCTGGCCTCCTCCACCCAGAGCTGTGTGTACCCAGTGGATCAGGGGCAAAGCACTGAAGAGCATCAGACATGCGCTCCCACTCCTCCACAGAGACACAGGCATGGGAAAGTGACAGGGCCGGGTCCTTCTGGGCACCCTAGGACGGCTGCAGAGCGGAGCCGTGAGGGGCCAGGGGTGGCTCAGCCAGAGAGCAGCAAGATGCTGCCCACCCCGGTAGGGGCTGATAACAGAGGTCCTAGGAGGAGAGAGGGAGCAGGGGCCTGCACTGTTCCCAGGAGCTCAGGAAGGGCATGAATCAGATGACGACGCACAGAGATGTTACCAGCCTGGAGTGAGGCACATCAGTGCGCCCCAGTACTGACCGTAGCAGTGGTCAGCACCGAACTACACACCTCTGGCCCTCGCCCTGCCCCGGACTCCTCAGCTGTGGAGGTGGGGGGCATGGTCTTCAGAGCACCACCCACCCACTTTCCTGCAGCTGCAGTTTAACTTCCTCATCACCCTGCCTCAGGGGAAGGTGGTGGTCTCTTCCTGGCGGCTCACGTCCCAGCTGGAGCTGTCCGCGGCTGGAGACATCAGGGCCATCTGCACAGCAGCCAGGGCCACTGCGGAGCATGCACTTTGGCTGGCACGGCCTTCACTTTCCTCAGCATCGGTTGCCCAAGGGATTTGATTCGGAAACGTCGCTGGGCACTTCCTAAGACCTCGGGCAAATCCTGCTTCTCCTGACCTAGAGAGCCGGCCAGGAGTCACGGAAGACCCAGCTCTAGAGTGAGATGGAGCAGGTTGTTGACGTCTCCCGCCCTCCCTCTGCTTTCTGCTGCAGGGTCCTCATCAAGAAAAGGGGAAATCATCTCTATCCTGCAGAATTATTTGCAAAGACTAAATAATTAATGGACACTCACTAAGCAATGGTCATGCAGCAGGCACGGAAAGTGCAGAACTGTATCTCCTCTGCAGGGAGAAGCTATCGATCTGGGTTTCGATGAACTATTGTAGAATAGTAAACCACTCCTAAACTTAAACTCACAACCATTTCATCACCTCTTACGGTTCTGTGCATTGGTGGGGCTCAGCAGGATTCTCCTGGGGGTCTGGGGTCTCTCTGAAAGCGGGCCCCGGGGTGCCACTGGCATGCTGAGCAGCTGGGCTGCTCTCTCCTTGTGCTCTCAGCACCTCACCTCTCCACGGCCTCTCACGTGTTCCTCCGGAAGAACAGGCAGAATAAAAAAGCAGAATAAAAAAATG
>NC_135539.1:145426674-145436674 GCF_045843805.1 Urocitellus parryii | reverse complement strand
AGTCTGTCTAGGTCTTCTGTGTCCTAGGTCACCTTAATATCAGTCAGTCTAGGTCTTCTGTGTCCTAGGCCACCTTGATACAGTCTGTATAGATTTTCTGTATCCTAGGCCACCTTGATATCAGTCTATCTAGGTCTTCTGTATCCTAGGAGACCTTGATATCAGTCTGTCTAGGTCTTCTATGTCCTAGGCCACCTTGATATCAGTCTGTTTACTTCTTCTGTATCCTACGCCACCTTGATACAGTCTGTCTAGGTCTTCTGTGTCCTAGGCCACCTTGATACAGTCTGTCTAGGTCTTCTGTGTCCTAGGCCACCTTGATACAGTCTGTCTAGGTCTTCTGTATCCTAGGCCACATTGATACAGTCTTTCTAGGTCTTCTGTGTCCTAGGCCACCTTGATACAGTCTGTCTAGGTCTTCTGTGTCGTAGCAGACCTTGATATCAGTCTGTCTAGGTCTTCTGTATCCTAGGAGACCTTGATATCAGTCTGTCTAGGTCTTCTGTGTCCTACGTCACCTTGATACAGTCTGTATAGGTCTACTGTATCCTAGGCCACATTGATACAGTCTGTCTAGGTCTTCTGTGTCCTAGGCCACCTTGATACAGTCTGTCTAGGTCTTCTGTATCCTAGGCCACATTGATACAGTCTTTCTAGGTCTTCTGTGTCCTAGGCCACCTTGATACAGTCTGTCTAGGTCTTCTGTGTCGTAGCAGACCTTGATATCAGTCTGTCTAGGTCTTCTGTATCCTAGGAGACCTTGATATCAGTCTGTCTAGGTCCTCTGTATCCTACGTCACCTTGATACAGTCTGTCTAAGTCTTCTGTGTCCTAGGCCACCTTGATACAGTCTGTCTAGGTCTTCTGTATCCTAGGCCACCTTGATACAGTCTGTCTAGGTCTTCAGTGTCCTAGGCCACCTTGATACAGTCTGTCTAGGTCTTCTGTGTCCTAGGCCACCTTGATACAGTCTGTCTAGGTCTTCTGTGTCCTAGGCCACCTTGATACAGTCTGTGTAGGTCTTCTGTATCCTAGGCCACCTTGATAGAGTCTGCCTAGGTCTTCTGTGTCCTAGGCCACCTTGATACAGTCTGTCTAGGTCTTCTGTATCCTAGGCCACCTTGATACAGTCTGTCTAGGTCTTCTGTATCCTACGTCACCTTGATACAGTCTATCTAGGTCTTCTGTGTCCTAGGCCACCTTGATACAGTCTGTCTAGGTCTTCTGTGTCCTAGGCCACCTTGATATCAGTCTGTCTAGGTCTTCTGTATCCTAGGCCACCTTGATACAGTCTGTCTAGGTCTTTAGTGTCCTAGACCACCTCGATATCAGTCTGTCTAGGTCTTCTGTATCCTAGGCCACCTTGATACAGTCTGTCTAGGTCTTCTGTGTCCTAGGCCACCTTGATATCAGTCTGTCAAGGTCTTCTGTATCCTAGGCCACCTTGATACAGTCTGTCTAGGTCTTCTGTATCCTAGGTCACCTTGATACAGTCTGTCTAGGTCTTCTGTGTCCTAGGCCACCTTGATACAGTCAGTCTAGGTCTTCTGTGTCCTAGGCCACCTTGATATCACTCTGACTAGGTCTTCTGTGTCCTAGGCCACCTTGATACAGTCTGTCTAGGTCTTCTGTGTCCTAGGTCACCTTGATACAGTCTGTCTAGGTCTTCTGTGTCCTAGGCCACCTTGATACAGTCTGTCTAGGTCTTCTGTGTCCTAGGCCACCTTGATACAGTCTGTCTAGGTCTTCTGTGTCCTAGGCCACCTTGATACAGTCTGTCTAGGTCTTCTGTGTCCTAGGCCACCTTGATACAGTCTGTCTAGGTCTTCTGTATCCTACGTCACCTTGATACAGTCTGTATAGGTCTTCTGTATCCTAGGCCACATTGATACAGTCTGTCTAGGTCTTCTGTGTCCTAGGCCACCTTGATACAGTCTGTCTAGGTCTTCTGTATCCTAGGCCACATTGATACAGTCTTTCTAGGTCTTCTGTGTCCTAGGCCACCTTGATACAGTCTGTCTAGGTCTTCTGTGTCGTAGCAGACCTTGATATCAGTCTGTCTAGGTCTTCTGTATCCTAGGAGACCTTGATATCAGTCTGTCTAGGTCCTCTGTATCCTACGTCACCTTGATACAGTCTGTCTAAGTCTTCTGTGTCCTAGGCCACCTTGATACAGTCTGTCTAGGTCTTCTGTATCCTAGGCCACCTTGATACAGTCTGTCTAGGTCTTCAGTGTCCTAGGCCACCTTGATACAGTCTGTCTAGGTCTTCAGTGTCCTAGGCCACCTTGATACAGTCTGTCTAGGTCTTCTGTGTCCTAGGCCACCTTGATACAGTCTGTGTAGGTCTTCTGTATCCTAGGCCACCTTGATAGAGTCTGCCTAGGTCTTCTGTGTCCTAGGCCACCTTGATACAGTCTGTCTAGGTCTTCTGTATCCTAGGCCACCTTGATACAGTCTGTCTAGGTCTTCTGTATCCTACGTCACCTTGATACAGTCTATCTAGGTCTTCTGTGTCCTAGGCCACCTTGATACAGTCTGTCTAGGTCTTCTGTGTCCTAGGCCACCTTGATATCAGTCTGTCTAGGTCTTCTGTATCCTAGGCCACCTTGATACAGTCTGTCTAGGTCTTTAGTGTCCTAGACCACCTCGATATCAGTCTGTCTAGGTCTTCTGTATCCTAGGCCACCTTGATACAGTCTGTCTAGGTCTTCTGTGTCCTAGGCCACCTTGATATCAGTCTGTCAAGGTCTTCTGTATCCTAGGCCACCTTGATACAGTCTGTCTAGGTCTTCTGTATCCTAGGTCACCTTGATACAGTCTGTCTAGGTCTTCTGTGTCCTAGGCCACCTTGATACAGTCAGTCTAGGTCTTCTGTGTCCTAGGCCACCTTGATACAGTCTGTGTAGGTCTTCTGTGTCCTAGGCCACCTTGATACAGTCTGTCTAGGTCTTCTGTGTCCTAGGTCACCTTGATACAGTCTGTCTAGGTCTTCTGTGTCCTAGGCCACCTTGATACAGTCTGTCTAGGTCTTCTGTGTCCTAGGCCACCTTGATACAGTCTGTCTAGGTCTTCTGTGTCCTAGGCCACCTTGATACAGTCTGTCTAGGTCTTCTGTGTCCTAGGCCACCTTGATACAGTCTGTCTAGGTCTTCTGTGTCCTAGGCCACCTTGATACAGTCAGTCTAGGTCTTCTGTGTCCTAGGCCACCTTGATATAACTCTGACTAGGTCTTCTGTGTCCTAGGCCACCTTGATACAGTCTGTCTAGGTCTTCTGTGTCCTATGCCACCTTGATATCACTCTGACTAGGTCTTCTGTGTCCTAGGCCACCTTGATATAGTCTGTCTAGGTCTTCTGTATCCTAGGCCACCTTGATACAGTCTGTCTAGGTCTTCTGTATCCTACACCACCTTGATATCAGTCTGTCTAGGTTTTCTGTACCCTAGGCCACCTTGATACAGTCTGTCTAGGTCTTCTGTATCCTAGGCCACCTTGATATGAGTCTGTCTAGGTCTTCTGTATCCTAGGCCACCTTGATACAGTCTGTCTAGATATTCTGTGTCCTAGGCCACCTTGATACAGTCTGTCTAGGTCTTCTGTATCCTAGGCCACCTTGATACAGTCTGTCTAGGTCTTCTCTATCCTAGGCCACCTTGATACAGTCTGTCTAGGTCTTCTGTGTCCTAGGCCACCTTGATACAGTCTGTCTAGGTCTTCTCTATCCTAGGCCACCTTGATACACTCTGTCTAGGTCTTCTGTATCCTACGCCACGTTGATACAGTCTGTCTAGGTCTTCTGTGTCCTAGGCCACCTTGATATCACTCTGACTAGGTCTTCTGTGTCCTAGGCCACCTTGATACACTCTGTCTAGGTCTTCTGTATCCTAGGCCACATTGATACAGTCTGTCTAGGTCTTCTGTATCCTAGGCCACCTTGATACAGTCTGTCTAGGTCTTCTGTGTCCTAGGTCACCTTGATATCAGTCAGACTAGGTCATCTGTGTCCTAGGCCACCTTGATACAGTCTGTCTAGATTTTCTGTATCCTAGGCCACCTTGATATCAGTCTATCTAGGTCTTCTGTATCCTAGGAGACCTTGATATCAGTCTGTCTAGGTCTTCTATGTCCTAGGCCACCTTGATATCAGTCTGTTTACTTCTTCTGTATCCTACGCCACCTTGATACAGTCTGTCTAGGTCTTCTGTGTCCTAGGCCACCTTGATACAGTCTGTCTAGGTCTTCTGTGTCCTAGGCCACCTTGATACAGTCTGTCTAGGTCTTCTGTGTCCTAGGCCACCTTGATACAGTCTGTCTAGGTCTTCTGTGTCCTAGGCCACCTTGATACAGTCTGCTAGGTCTTCTGTGTCCTAGGCCACCTTGATACAGTCTGTCTAGGTCTTCTGTATCCTACGTCACCTTGATACAGTCTGTCTAGGTCTTCTGTGTCCTAGGCCACATTGATACAGTCTGTCTAGGTCTTCTGTGTCCTAGGCCACCTTGATACAGTCTGTCTAGGTCTTCTGTATCCTAGGCCACCTTGATACAGTCTGTCTAGGTCTTCTGTGTCCTAGGCCACCTTGATACAGTCTGTCTAGGTCTTCTGTGTCCTAGGAGACCTTGATATCAGTCTGTCTAGGTCTTCTGTATCCTAGGAGACCTTGATATCAGTCTGTCTAGGTCCTCTGTATCCTACGTCACCTTGATACAGTCTGTCTAGGTCTTCAGTGTCCTAGGCCACCTTGATACAGTCTGTCTAGGTCTTCTGTGTCCTAGGCCACCTTGATACAGTCTGTCTAGGTCTTCTGTGTCCTAGGCCACCTTGATATCAGTCTGTCTAGGTCTTCTGTATCCTAGGCCACCTTGATACAGTCTGTCTAGGTCTTCAGTGTCCTAGACCACCTCGATATCAGTCTGTCTAGGTCTTCTGTATCCTAGGCCACCTTGATACAGTCTGTCTAGGTCTTCTGTGTCCTAGGCCACCTTGATATCAGTCTGTCTAGGTCTTCTGTGTCCTAGGTCACCTTGATACAGTCTGTCTAGGTCTTCTGTGTCCTAGGCCACCTTGATACAGTCTGTCTAGGTCTTCTGTGTCCTAGGCCACCTTGATACAATCTGTCTAGGTCTTCTGTGTCCTAGGCCACCTTGATACAGTCTGTCTATGTCTTCTGTGTCCTAGGCCACCTTGATACTGTCTGTCTAGGTCTTCTGTGTCCTAGGCCACCTTGATACAGTCAGTCTAGGTCTTCTGTGTCCTAGGCCACCTTGATATCACTCTGACTAGGTCTTCTGTGTCCTAGGCCACCTTGATACAGTCTGTCTAGGTCTTGTGTGTCCTAGGCCACCTTGATATCACTCTGACTAGGTCTTCTGTGTCCTAGGCCACCTTGATATAGTCTGTCTAGGTCTTCTGTATCCTAGGCCACCTTGATACAGTCTGTCTAGGTCTTCTGTGTCCTACACCACCTTGATATCAGTCTGTCTAGGTCTTCTGTATCCTAGGCCACGTGTGCATTGATTTAGCAACAGCACTGTGAACTTGCCTCTTAAGCCCAACTTGGGTGGGTCGTATGTCTCTAGGGATCTGTCAATATCGGCAAGATTGTCCACCTTATTGGAATATGAATTTTCAAAATAGTTTCTGGGATCCTCTGGATTTCAGAAGAGTCTTCATGATATCTCTGTTTTCATATCTAATTTAGTTGATTTGGGTCTTCTATATCCCTCTTCCAGTTAGTTTGGCTAATCATTTATGAATCTTGTTTATCTTTTTAAAGAGCTAACTCTTTGTTTCATCAGTTATTTTTGTATTATTTCATTAATTTCAGCTCTTAATTATTTCCTGCCGTCTATTGATTTTTTTTATTAGTTTGTACTTCTCTTTCTAGTCACAATAGGTATGACATTAGAGTATTTGTTTGATGTCTTTCTATTTTCTCAGTGCAGTAATTCAGGGCTATAAACTTTCCTAGAACTGCCTTCATGAGAGAGGTGTTGGAATCAACCAGTATTATTACATTGTGGTGTATTTGATTTTTTATTTGAGAAAGATTTATTTTATGTACATATTTGCACCATTGTTTGGGGCACATACCTCACAGTGATTCTGTCTTGTTGTTGGATGATTCCTTTACCCATGATGAAGTGTCCTTCTCTGTGCCTTCTGCTCACTGTGGCCTGAGTCTGTCTCGTCTGACAGGAGAGTACCCAAGCTGCTTGCCTCTCACCTCCACCTGCACTCCTTGTCTCTTCCCGTCCTTTCCCTTTCAGTCTGTGGATGTTTTTGTGGGAAAGTGGGGTCTTCTGAACAACATATGATCGGGTCTTATTTTTAATCCATTCTGCCAGTCTATGTCTTTTGATTAACCAGTCTAAACCATTTACACCCAATGTTATTAATGAGAAAGGATTTTTAATTCCTGCCATTTAGATTTATTTCTCATGCTTAATTCAGACTTGATTCCATGTTAATTGACTATTTTCCTAGTGCATCTCTTCCCAATGCTGGTTTTCATTTTTATTTTTTATTTCTTCTGCATGAAATATCTCATTATATATGTTTTCTAGTGAAGACTTAATGGTTATGAATTGTTTTATTTCATTTTCAATTCTGAAGGATAGTTTTTCGGGATAGAGTAATTTTGATTGGCGCTGTTTTCTTTCAGGGTTTGGTATATATCATTCCAAGCCCTCCTGGCTTTTAGGTTATGGGTGGAGAAATCCATTGAAATTTGGATGGTCTGACCTCTAAATATGACCTGTCATTTCCCGTGGCAGATTTTAAAATTCTATCTTCATTTTTTCTGTCAGGCATTTTCATTGTAATGTGTCTTGGAGAGTATCTTTCTGGGCGTGAAGGCAAGGTCAAGGGTGTGCCAGACGGCCTGGGTGCTGGGACTGCTCCAGTCCTGCCGGCTGCGCCACCTCAGCCAAATTGATGTCTGGGGGTGGCACCTAGATCCGTGCTCATGTGACTTCAGAAAAGTCCCCACTCCTTCCCAGGAGGAAGCCTTCACTTTCTCACGAAAAACCTAGGACCTGGGAAAAATGACTTCTGAAGTCCATTCTCCATCCATAATTTAATGATTTTATTATTCTTTAAAATAGTAGCACTCTGGTTCTGACTGTATCACATCGTGGAAGCCTAAGGGTAAATAACTGAAAGAGATGACAAAAAGTCCGATACCAAAATAGTGGGCTATGACACTCCAGGGAAACATAAAAAGCAACAACAAGAAGCTGGCTAAAAGAGCCGTAGAGTTCTGGAAACACAGTCACTGGCCATTTGCAATCAAGCTAATGCCCCAGTCAAGGAAAAACTACATTCAAATAGATGGGAAATGTCATGGCGTTTACTTGCACTTTGTCTTGGGATTCAGATAAAAAAGAACGACCTCTTTATTGAGCCTCTCGATCCCACGACAGGACAGCAGGTTGGAAAGGAAGCCTTTGCAGCAGATGATGAGGGGTCACCTGGAACGTCAGGCTTTCAACCATGGTTCTCGACTTCTCAGCATCACAGACTCATTTGACCATCTGAGGAACACCTTGAATTTCTCCCCAATAGAATTATCAAAGTTCTTTTAAGATGTGCAGATTCACAATCCCACTCAATCTCTTGGGAGTCATGTTCTTCAACGAAGACACGTAGGTCTGGGCATGGGTCACTCCCTTGCGGATAATTCTGGTGTCATTAAAAATGCCTTGTATTTTAAGGTGTTCGTGGATCTCCCAGAGCCCGTCCACAGACTGTCTGTTTCCTTCAGTAGTAAAAACCCTATTTTAATCAACAGGGGCGACTGCATCCCAAGTAAAACAAAGGACACATGGCAGGCTCAAGGGAGGTGTTTTGAAAGAAGATTCCTCTTTTGTTTCAATATCCAGAGTCTACAAAGACTTAGAGGGCTAAAGGAGGGAAATGCGGAGTCCATGACAGACTTTTTCAGACCCTGGATTCTGGTGGGAAGCAACTCACATTTCTGTAGTGGAATCACCGGGAAACACTGGGTCACTTGTTTGTGATTCCTGCTTATCATCAGCATTGTCTACAAAATGTGGTCCTGGGATTCAGACAGGGGGTTAAGGAGGGAGCAGGGGACGTCACGCTCAGCTGGTCTCATCAGTGTTCCTTTCTCAGGGAAAAGAAAATTGCAGCTGCTGCTTCTTCCTTCACCTCAACGTGTATAATGCCAGCAATTTTGGAAACAGAAACAGGCCAGTCTGCCTAGAAATCTCCAGAGCATTGTGGGCTAATACGTTAAAATTAAGGAGAAGCAGAAGCCACGGCTACAAATTGAACATTATTGTTCAAGCCAAGATCGTCCTAATTATAAACTAGCATTTCTATAGATGTCACAGGGGCTGTTTCCTTGCTGCTTTGCTGATGCTAAAAAGATAGTGTGGAAATGTGATCAGGGATCCTCACACTACTGTCTAACGGGAGAAAAAAAAGCTAATTAGACCCTTTTTGGCATATTAGTGAAGACAGGCTTATTAGACACATTTACAAGCTAATGATATGCCTATACTCTGCTATCAAAAAAGTGCATTTAAATAAACTGATTTATAGTTCCGCCATTTTCATCTCTTTCACCAGCATATTCGCAATTCCACTGCCCACATTTAATTGGCTTGCAGTTGGAGCAATTCTGGGGTCCATTCTGCTAGGTGGAGTGGTATTGTGGTCTCTGCTTGTCCTGCCTGCCCCACCCTGCCTGCCCCACCCTGCCTGCCCCACCCTGCCATTTTTGACTTCTAGACGCACAGCCTTGGTTTGACGAAAGGCAATTAAACCAACACTGATGGACATCGGAGCTGTCACCAATGAAGAGAGCAGCTCCAGACGTGGCACCAGGAAGCAGAGAGAGAAAGCTCTGCTCATCAGAGATGAAGTATAAGCCCTGGTGACCTTCTCCTTCCAGCCCCACCCTACCTGCCTAGAGTTACTACCCAGTTAATCCACTCAAGTGGATTAATCCACTAATTAGATTACAGGTCTCCTAATCATTTCACATCTGAACATTCTTGCATTGCGTCACAAGTGAGATCTGGGGGACACCCCAGACCCTAACACCCACTCCCCACAATGCTCTGGTGATCTTCTAAACAGCCACTGGAGCCAGGCACAGCTAGAGATCTGGCTCTGCCCCCTCAGACCACCTCAGCTCCCTAACTCTTGTTTCCGCATTCCTAAAATCCCTTCCTCAGGCGGGTTTCACCATGTGGACTGAGCTGCTAGCTGCAGCAAGGCGCATGCCTGTGGTAAGTGTTCAGCAAACACCGCCCGTGGTCATCCTTGGTTAGCTCTGTGGATGCACCTTCTGCTACAGGAGAGCATCATCCAGACCCTTAACACGGCACTCAAAGCCCTCCCGGTCCTCATCCTCACCCCTTTCCAGCTTCCTGCCAGCCCCTCCCCCTGCCACACTCTCCCAGGAAGGCCACCCCCCCTTCCCCCCCCCCCCAACCACAGTCCTTGCTCACACTTGCCCCACGGCCTGCCATTCCCTGCTGCCGGCCAGCTGCTGTCCTCTCCTGCTCCTGGGTCAGCCCCAGGGATCCTCCGGACCACGGCTGCTCACACCTAGCCTTCCGGTGGGCCGACAGCTCCTGCCCAGGCTGTCCCCTCCACTGGTGTGCGTCCCCTGCTCGCCAGGCCGAGGCTCCAGCCGGAGGCCTGAGAGAGACGATTCCCAGCCCTGTTTTCATCCCCTGTGTCTGGCACGGTGCCGGGCACAGACAGGCACTGAGTGTTCACCAAAGCTGAGTTCAAGGAAGCCGGTTTGAACCGAGTCCGACCGTCTCATTTCTGAAGTGCCTGCGAAGCCGAAGATGCCACAAATCCATGATTTTGTAGGATGGTGGATCCACACTCTGAGCTTCGGTGGCCTCGCCTGCAAGACAGGAGTGACCACCTCACTCTCAGGGCTCCTGGGAGACTGGGATGGGTCAGCTCCTGAGGGGAGACACATGGAGCTCCACTGCTTCACCACTGGCCAGCTC